>NC_060059.1:41601120-41902370 GCF_020283565.1 Trifolium pratense | reverse complement strand
CTTTTAAGGTTATCCCCTTTACCTTAAAGCTCGACTACAGATACTTTAAGAATAGTGTCCTTATGTTTAATATTATCTCATGATTAAGTCACACTTAATTATTAAACGGACTTTCTATTCTAGGGACTTCATTATTTTGCAACCTTACAAATATAATAAAGAAATGCCATATTTATATTCAAACTCCTAAAGCAAATACTATGAAAATAGATTGGCTCTTAGGGCTTACTCCAACAATCTCCCACTAGCACTAAAGCCAATCTAGGTTTCTCTTAATACCTATAGACTTAGTATGCCCATCACGCTTCAACTGCGCAAGAGGCTTTGTTAGTGGATAAGGAACTATTTCCTATGTTGGTATCTTACGTATCTTTCAACGTTCTATTTCGATCTCTATCGAAATATATAAGTGTCTAAGTATATTCATGAATCGTCGGTGAGATCTATTTTCAAGTGTTCTTGCAAGATTAAACTATTACCATCACTAATGTGATTAATGTGACTTGTAACACCGGAAACATATCTTTAGCTCAATCATGAGCCAAACGATCCAATCTTAAATACTCAACTTATTTAACTGAAACAAACATATTACGAAGCTTATCTTATAGCTTTCAATGCTTGTATTCAGCCATGATATACAATACATTGGTATGGAAACTTCCTTCATTATAACTTCCTTATAATGATTCTTCCCATACCTATCTATTTCAAGAAATAGGCCTTAGTTCCTTTAAGGTCCTTAGGGATATTCTTGAAGGTAAGTTAGTGTCAAACACTAATTTCAATTTTGGTACATAGGTTATTCCTAACTCTTTAGGAATTCTTGCCTAAGTGTTTCATCAAGAGTTATTTTCTTAGTCATGTCTCACATGTATAAGAAAAATGTCTTGATGATTAATATGATATCAGATATTATCACTCCCACTAAAACTTTGTATGCACAAGATTTATATTTGTCCTTCATTTGTTTTCACAAAACTTTCAAAAGGAACAAATATTCAAATTTATTCGATCTAATCAAAGTTAGATAGGTTTGTCCTTGTTAATTTGTTTTCATAAAACTTCATAAAAGGAACAAACAATAATTTAATTTTCTGAGAACTCTATCTAATCAAAATTAGATAGCTACAAGTTATATACCTTTCTAGCATCATTTGGATCAACAAAACCCTTACGTATATGTCCAACGCATATATATGAGGTCATTCCAATTAAGGAATGCAACTTTGTTATCCATCTACCAAAACATGTAGTACAACATTTAGCAGAAGCAATCAAATATTATAAGGTATTCTTAATACCATCCATATCAGTGTTCAAAAAGAATACTCACTTTCATCGTATGAGTCTTACTCATCTTGAAGACATAACCATTATCTACATAAGGTTAGTGTATATGGATTCTGTATGAGATTTCATGGCATTTAGCCACTTCTCATAATCTAGATCGTCTTACGACCTTTTAGAAAGTCAAAGACTCATCTTCCATGAGAATCATATCACATTGCTGAGTCATGATAAAACCATACCTTGTAGCCATATGTGATATGTTAGACTTATCTTTGGATTTGTGCAACTTTAAAACAATGGTTCTTCAACAACCTTGAGGAACCGGTTTGCATTCCCTTTTAAATAAATATGTTTTGTGGTACTTGAATTTATTCAAGTTCTATATCACTCCCACTGTCTCTTTTAGAGACACACTCCCACTAGAGGAATGTTTCAAACCTAGCAACAAAACAACCTTTTGTCCTTAAGAGTGATATAGGACCAATATCCCTTTCTTTAGGATATTTCCACTTATTCATTCATTCATTTGGAATTAGATTTATCTAATAAATTTTAATCCAAAATTCGCATAAAGACAAACTTGGTACTCTTACCTCCATATCGCATATGGTGTCTTTATGATCATTTTAAAAGGGAACTAATTGTGGGTGAAGATTAATTATAAGTAAAGAGATTTATAGAAAGAGTCAATATATAATTAAACTATCCTTAAATCATGTCAAACATGATGTGATAAAATAGTTATTATAGTCTTTTAATTAAGTATTTACTGATATGACTCATTCATATAACTTAAATACTTTTGTCGAGTTCTATTTTCTTCATTGTTGAATTTCTTTGACAAATTCAAAGATTTCTAATTGGTGTCATACACCTACCAACATCTAATGATTTTAATCATCAATGTTAATGAAGTAAAATAAACTCAATATACAAAATATGTTTAGTGGTCGACATACATCTCATGTATATTGTTCAAATAGGTCATGCGTTATTTTATTGACACATCGAATATTTGTACTAAACAACAATGCTCTTGATATATTTAAGGTCCAAATCATATTTGGCTCTTATCACGATTGTTATAGATAACCCTATCAAGACCATGGAACCCTAGTCCATTACTTGACTTGGAGTAATAGTATAGAAAACTTTGCTTAAATGATAGGACCATTACTTGTCTTATCATTTAAGGCTACAATTCTTATATTGTCAATACAAGATATACAATTGCTACTTCTATTACTAGATGGAATTCAATAACAATTATTGTGTTCCATTTCAAACTCGATTTTAAGTCATTGCATAAGCTCTCATTATCAATGAAACAATTTTCATTCTAGATATGGGTTGACTTAAAATTATAGCCAATGTTCTAATTCTTTAAGCATCTCTATTTTCGAAAAATTGAGATTCAACATCTTGTATCATATACTTTTGATGTAGAAATAGAAATTTTGACTTTCTATAACAATATGTGCATTATTGAAGTCTCACTTCATACTTTTGGTTTGACTCTTCCAAGAACTATTTACGTCATTTTATTTAATGGTCTAACCATAGCCGTTCTACTTTGACAACCATTTTGTACTATTCAAATAAGAGGAATATAAATCTTATTTATATTATATCTCAAATCTTTGATAGTGCAAATTAATTCTCATTCAACTCAACAAATTCCGGTAGATATTCAAAACAATTTTGTCTATATCTATTCCATTATAATTTGTTAGATTGATCCTATGACCAACTTTTGATCCATTGAGAAATTTATCATACTCTAAAGTTCTTTCAAAAGGATCTTACTTGAGATTAAATGATCACATCATTTATTATATATTCTATATCTAGACGTCAACTTGATGCTTCTAACAAGTATCCCTTTTCAATCTAGTTATGGTAGGTTGTTCACAGTTTATAGTTCAAGACTTATAGTTTTCTCGCATTTGAGAACAATTCTCAATTTGTACCAATACAGAAACTCCTTTCTGAAAATCTTGTCCTTCATAAGGACAACTTAATATGTATTGTATTTCGAAATTCTAATTACAAAGATATGTAAGATATTATGACTAAATCATATTTAATTTGGTCTTTAATTAAATACGCTCTCTCACTATTTTACTCAAAACAAATGACCCTCGACATTTGATTCGGAAAATCCCGTTGGAAGATTTTCTAGTGAGAATGAGATCCATATTTCACTTCGTTTTAAGTCAGCGTTGGGCTGATTACACAAAACTTAGTTATTTAGGTAGGAAACTCCTTTCCAATTGTATCTCATACAACTCTCATATCCTTTCTATTGGGTGAATAACACTTATTCTAATCCATCACATGGAATGACCCAATACTTGCTTCTAAAGTCATATAATCTTATTATATTTTCTTTAGTTAAGTTAGACCCATTAAATAGCGATCAGATAAATAAATTACCTCACCGCAACTTATCAATATTGACAATGCACTTCGCGTTGGCAAAACCTACATTGATCGATATTGATCTTGAAGGGCGCTATTCGTTGGAAAGCAATAAAACTTAATATTAATTCCTTTGAGGGCTTTTATAATTAATTTGATCTCACCTTACCACGGCTTACATACAATGACGTCACTCCATTCATAACATGCATCAACATACATAATATAATAAAATGAAACAGTTATGGCCCATAGCGCATTTGTTCTCCCAAGCCAATGAGAGAACCTAATCTAACCTAAAACGATCTATACTTCTCCAAGCATGATCTCCAAGGTTGACCTCCATTGTTCTTCTTCTTCATAATATTACATAATAATATAAAAGAATACTCGTTTTACATACGAGGGAGTGGATGAGAAGAGAATATAGAGAATAGAGATAAGGCACGACACGCAGGCCGTATTTAAAAACCAAATGCAATAAAATAAATAAACTAAGGCCATAACCGATCATCAAATATAATAATAACAAACAAACTTTATTATTATTAAAGTCTCATAATTAATTAAATCCGGCGATTGATCAAATCAGGTAAGTTTGATTCAAATATTTAATTCACAATTAAATATTTCGAATCAAAATTTGCTAAAATAAATAACATTATTTTAAAGTAGAATTAAATCTTTTGACAATTCTCCAAATATGGAAAATTATTTAATCAAAACCTTTTTGAATAAAATATTTCCAAAATTGGTAATATTATCTTTTAAAACAATTTTAAAAGATATTTCTAGAGATTTGAAACGATTTCATAATTAAATATATTTGTCAAATATGGAAAATTATTTAATCAAAACCCTTTTGAATAAAATATTTCCAAAATTGATGATATTATCTTTTAAAACAATTTTAAAAGATATTTCTAGAATTTTGAAACGATTTCAAAATTAAATATATTTATCATCTACTTTTCGCATCAACACTTGATACGTTTTGCAAATCCTAATTTTAATGACACAACATTTGTGCAACCCTTTCATGCCGTCAAAATTCCTTATGACCAAATTCAATCCAATTGATCAACATGTCATTGTTTCACCATACAAATGTCGGATTCCGAAACAAATGAACACGGCTCGCTTTAATTGAATAACTTTCATAATAATTTTAACGAAATTACTAACGGTATATCACATACACCATTTTGCATTACGGTTACTTATATCATATATAAGTTTATGGCCGTTCTTGATTGTGTAACCTTAGGACAATTAACATATCGCATGCTTCACCATACAAGTGTCGGATTCCGAAGCCGTTTCAATGTTAATTACCCAATTCATACACAAAACTTACATCACATGTAAGTATTGACCGTTCTTGTTCGTGTAACCTTAGGACAATCAACATATCGCATGCTCCACCATACAAGTGTCGGATTCCGGAGCCGTTTCAATGTTAATCATCCAATTTATACACAAACAACCGTCAAATTTTAATTACTCGATTTTAATCTTTTATTAACTGTTTTAATCATATTAAAACTGAATTCATGAATTTAAACAAACATCAATTCATGGTTTCGTAAGTGGCTCTGATACCACTGAAGGAAAATTGATACGATAAAAGCAGCGGAATTTTAAAATTTTCCTTTTGTGATCCTTACGAATGGTCATGAATTGTGTTTAGAGTTTTACCTTTTGGTTCGAAAACTCCCTTTAAATCACGAACGGCTATCGAACACTTCGAATCACGAACAAGGTCACCACCAAGTCACCAACGAATTTGATCACAAGCGTTAAAGGTATAACGCCTCTAGCCAGTCCACACGAACAACAACCTTCAATGGAGTGCTAGCTCCAATGGTTTGAAGGGTTAGGAGAAAGGAGGCACAAAATAAGGATTAGGGTTTTTCACAAAAACTCTAGAAAGGTGATTAGGGTTTCTCAAGAGAGGAGAGAACAAAGGCTCATGAGAATGAGTAACAAAAGTGTGTAACTATTTCTCCTTACCACAAGGGTTCTATTTATAGAACCACTTGCCATGGCAAAATTACACTAAAGCCCTTTTAACTAAATGGGCTATAGTGGGCGCCATTCTCATGTAAATATGTCTAGTACATATTTGCACCCCCTTCTTGCTACATCATACCATATGATGTAATGCTCATTTTAATTACCATAATACCCTTATCATATTTCCTTATTTCTCCAAGGTGCACCGTACCTTACGGTGTTCCAATCTCACTAGATTGTTCTTATGTGTGTGACCCTGTAGGTTTCCGTAACATTGACAATTATAATAAATCACTATTTATTACAATAAACAGTGAGCGGTATCTAGCAACACATCACTGCTACTCAAGTTACGAGAAATTAACATGTGATCTAAACATAACCTCTTGTGATAATATCAGTGTGTATAATTACCCCTTTGCCCTTTATGTCTATATTGAACACAAAACATACTTGGTGTCATCTTTGTCCAGTTCAATATTGGGCCCATGACATTTATCCTGTTATGCAGGATTGGCAAATTCCATCTAGGTCACTACTGTCCCTCAGCATGCTTTGTGAAGTACCCATCAACTGCCTTTATGGTTATCCTGTTACGGATAACGTTAGATCAGCAACAAAGTACTTGACTCCACATCTAGGGTACAAAGTGGTTTCAGGTCTAAGGGCGGTTTACACCATTATCACCATGAGAGTAACTTATGACACTTTGCATAACTTTGCATGTAGTACTCTCATAGCGGGTCAATCCAGTATAAATATTACTCCTAATATTTATACCTACGTCAAGACTTGATAACTCCTTATCCCATGATCCATGAGATGTGATCATCAGTCTATATTCATAATAGTCTTTATGCTTTTAAGGTTATCCCCTTTACCTTAAAGCTCGACTACAGATACTTTAAGAATAGTGTCCTTATGTTTAATATTATCTCATGATTAAGTCACACTTAATTATTAAACGGACTTTCTATTCTAGGGACTTCATTATTTTGCAACCTTACAAATATAATAAAGAAATGCCATATTTATATTCAAACTCCTAAAGCAAATACTATGAAAATAGATTGGCTCTTAGGGCTTACTCCAACATAGAGGATATCGAAACAGTATTTACTATTTAGTAGTTGCCTCAAAGATGACAGAAAGTTAATGTACTAAGAAGATTGAAAGGGAAAGAGAAAACTTGAAGGTATCTATATATTATTCACAACATATAGAGACACCATTTGTCGCAAAAATATATTGACACCAAATATTTAATAAATGACATAAATGAAATATTATCGATAAGCTAGATGCATCGATATTGCAATGCATCTAGAAAATGATATTTTTCTTATATTAAGGATCGAATGAAGTATATTTTAATATTATTTTTTCTAGTATATAAAATATATTTAAAATATTATCGATAATATACGTTAATATTAGACAGTATAATTTAATGATTATTTTTATTTTTGTGATTAAAATAGTGATTTAATTGATATCGATTTGATTAAAACAACATATAATAAAGATGTACTAACGTACGAATTGACGTTAATAATGTCATTTTTTTAGCCTTAAAATTGAGAAGAAACTTAATTTTTACTTTCAAAAAATATTATCGACAAATATTATCGACAGTCATTAGAATTTCTGATAATTTTAAATATTGGCGCATGATGAACTATTTATGAAACTTGTCCACCGTAGCATTAGTCATAATTGTATTCAACAAAGTACCATAAATTTTTTTGAAACAAAAATGATTGAACTCGTGATTAATAAATTTATTTAAAAAATTTGAGTGTGATTCATGAGTGAATTTATATTTTTGGTAGAATATAATTAGTAATTATCTCTTGAACAAACTTCAAGCGGTTAGACCTCGTTCTCTATAAACCGGATGATTAACACAAACTTATATAATTATATTGAACAAAGTTTGAAAGTAGCATATTTTTTTTTTGGTACAAGTAGAAGAAACAAAAGAAAAGAAAAAACAAATTATCTAGAAAAGAAAGTCCCACAAGCATCAGCTAGCAGGAGAAGATTCATTCCAATTGGGGGATCAACTATAGGAGAATAAGCCTCAGGATTGGCAGCTCCAAATTTTGCAAGGTAGTCAGCGCATGCATTGCCCTCCCGGAAGGTGTGAACTATATGGATCCTCCAATCTCTAGCAAGATACTCCTTTATGTTATAGAGAATAGCTGCATAGTGATGCCAAGCATTAACAGATTCTGATATCAACTTGATTGCCACCTTAGAGTCTGAGTAGCACCACAAATCTGTGATCCCAAACTCCCACGCCATGACTAAGCCATAGTAGATAGCCAAAAGCTCCGCGTGAAGTATGTTAGAGAAACCTATGTTTCCAGCAAAACCATGAATCCACATGCCATCATTGTTTCGAATTAAGCCCCCAAAACCTGAGATGCCAGGATTTCCAAGACTACTCCCATCAACATTCAAAATCATACCAGAACCCCGATGGGCATTCCACCTTACCCACTTAGTATCCGGAACTGTAGCTTGCTTAAAGAAGCATCTAAATAACAGATGCGCATAGTTTTCCGTCCACATCCTAAGAGTAATCAGAGACACTAACTCATTTGCTAAGCACAAGAGATTCCTGGCGCGCCATAACCACCAAACTGCAGCTAAAAACATAAAGACAGACTTGCCTTGTATGCCAATCCTCAGCCAATTGTACAAATCATTCTCCCGGTAAAAAGACTGGTCTGTGAAACCAATAGAGTGCCAGAGTCGGATTGCGAAATCACAATCTCTCAAGCAGTGCAAAGTCGTCTCGATTTCTTGGTTACACCGAGGACAATGGTTTGCCTGAAGCATGTTGCGATGACAAAGCATTTCTCTAGTGGGAAGAGAATTGTGCAGAGCAGTCCAAAGAAAGAATTTGAGTTTTTCCGGAGCAGAAATATTCCATAACCAAGTCCAAGATATACTATCTGTATCATTTCCAGCAAACTCATTTCTATTGAGCCAAAAATATCCATCACGGGCTGAATAAATACCATTAAGATTACCTTTCCAGGTATAACAATCGGCCACTTGGGAATTCAAACACACAGGAATCATTTTTAGGTGATCTGTAACAGCAGTAGGAATATTTGTATAAAGCATATTAAAATTCCAATTCCCATCAGTGTAGACATCTTTGACACTCATTTCTAAATCATGGATATCCACATACAAGACCTTATCTGCTAATTTACCAGTGCCAGACCAATTAGAGAACCAGAAAGAGGAATTACCATTACCCAAGCGAAATTCAAAACCATCTCTGAGAGCCAAAAGGGCTTTCATGATAGCATTCCAAGTAACTGATCCTGGCTTCTTAGTCATGGTAATAAAACTGCCATTGTTTATATACTTGTGTTTAAGCACCTGAACCCATAGAGAATCACAATTTTGATGTATACTCCAAACCAATTTGCCCAACAGCGCCGTGTTAGCCTCTCTAGACTTCCTAATTCCAAGACCGCCTAATTTTTTAGGTCTAGTGATCTTGTCCCAGCTAACAAGATGAACACCAGTAGAAGAGTTACCTTTCCATAAAAAATTCCGCGCCATTCTATCAATTGTCTCGCACGTTGACTGAGGCAACCAGGCCACCTGCATATAGTAATTAGGAATCGAATTCAACACAGATTTTACAAGAGTCATGCGGCCAGCCTTATTCAATAAATTATGTTGCCAACTAGCTAGCCTGTGGCTGATTTTCTCCTTAAGGAACTCATAATCCTTACGTTGGAGGCGGCCATGCATCATAGGGAACCCCAAATATTTTTCGAGAGAATGAGTGCGGCTAATTCCTGTGCTGGTAATAATGGAAGTCATTTTTCCTCTCTTGGTGGAGGAAGAGAAGAACACCTTGGACTTAGTAGCATTAACCTTAAGACCCGAAAAACTAGCAAAATGAGTCAAAGTGGTAGCTACATTCAAAGCTTGAGACTTGGTAGCCTTGGCAAAAAGGAGGACATCATCCGCAAAAAATAAATGAGAAAGGGGTGGACCATTTCTAGAAAGTCTCACCGGTTTCCATAAGCCATCGTTCACTGCCTTGATAATAACCTGAGACAAGCATTCCATGCACAAAACAAAGAGGTAAGGAGATAACGGATCACCTTGAAAGTAGCATATTGAATACAAATGATTAATAAATTTGTTTAATGATAAATTTTTTTAGTTCAATTTATGAATGAAAATATTTTTGATTAGACTTTAATTATTTAGTCGAACTTCATACTACTAAATCTAGTTCACTAGAAACCGTATGACTAACATAGAAAAGATAATGTTGGAGAGTGGACCATGCGGTTCAATCATGCTAACTATCTATCTGTCACTACTTCTGCAAATTCTTCTATAAAGATAATTTTGGAACATTGCAAAATATTTGAAATATAATATTTGTTCATTTTGAAGACTCCATTGCAATGCATCGAGTTTCTTCCATCAAGTTCCAAATTAGAAATAGCAATAATGAAGTGGTGGGGATAGATATATAGCTTGGTGTGGTTGGTATAGCTATAGCAACACCAGCCCAGTCCAATTTTTTTTTTTAAAAATAAATATTTTATAAATAATTTTAAGTCATTTTGTATATATATTTGTATAAATATTAATGTAAATATTAATTTAGAGTTTATTATTGATGACTGTAAGTCCTTCGTACATATATTAGTTTAAGTATTAGTGCAAATATTAGTTTCTAGTCTATTATGGATGATTTCAAGTCTATCATTATATGTAAAGTATTATTTTAAGCTATATATAGTTTAATTTTACAACAATTAACTTTAACTTTGTTTGGCAAAAAAAATGTGAATAACTAATTGAGTTTGTAGTATTGGGTAAAATTACCAATTCAACTGGAATATAAATATGAAATAACATAATTAATATTTAATTTTTTGAAGTAAGATAATACGAGTAAAATTGAAATAAAAATTAATAAGTTATAAACTAATTGAATTAGTTTATTAGTTTGTCAAAATAAACTATATGCTAGTATAATTTTGTGTTCTATATATTTTGGTCCAAAGTAGGATCTTGTGAAGACTCTAACAATAGTGATATGCATGATTTAATAATTATAGTATTTTTCTTATTCGAATAGAAATTTTGTGGTGTTTTTTTTATGTTTGTTTTTTTTTAAAAGAAATTTTATAGTTTGTTGATTTATTGTTCTTTTTTTGGATATACATGTTGTAAATCTCATATATTGTTTGTTGTTCAACTGAATTATCAATATTTTTTTTTCGAGTAGTACCTAAAATTTTTAGCCCCACCAATTATTTGTATCTGGGTCCGCCCCCGGTCACGTGTGATAGGGTTGTTTTTTTCTTCGGACATTAATTCCTCCGATATTATTTATAAGCTAAAGTCAACAAAAAAGTTTGGACTTAAATATAAGTAAAAGTTACCAAAAGTAACTATATTTAGGGTCCATTTGACCTAGTTTTTTTGAGCTTATACAATATAAATTAAGTTTTATGTTATTTTATAAGTTCACACTAGTGAAAATTGTAATTTTATAAGCTATTTTATCATAAACTACCGTGACAAACTTATAATAAAATATAAAAATTGCATAAGTTGTTTGCATAAACTCTAAATAAGAGAAAAAAAGTCAGGTCAAACGATACCTTAATGCTATTTTTCCAAAAGCACTCCTAATTAATTGTTCTACTTTTAACATGATTTTATAATTCCAACGCAAATTTGGTAGTTTAGTAAAAATAACAGCATTCTTAACATGCGTGAAATAAGAGAAATTTGCCTATAAATAAGGCTGGAGGAAGTATATTAGGAAGGAAATAGATTGTATGCGGTAACTTCATGCCGCTATAATTAATTGTAGCTGTCCAATCTTAAATCAATGCAAAGATCCTTATATACAGATTTTGTAAAGATGTAATATCAACCGCCGGATTTGAATTCAATGATTCTGATTCGCTACTCCGTGAAATCATGTCATATATTTACAGCAGGAAATTCGGATCCTATTAGGAATCATGATTTGACACACAACTATCACATCACATTAAATTAAGTTAACATAACATTATCTGTATTTATTTTTATTTTATATTTTAACCTTATTTTTTTATAAGCAAAAAATTGAATTATAAGGAGTATAAAATATATTCAGTCTTTACAATTCTAACAAATATCATTATATGCTTTGAATACACGATAATTTATCTTTATACCAATCTGAAAAAATAAAGAAAGACATACTTGTTATTCTCTCTATAAACTAAAACCATGAAATATAAACTCCACGCCACAAACTCTGAACATGATGTTATTACCGGCGCGCCATAAACTCACGTAGTTGTCAAGGAGCACAGCACACTCACAGGTCTCAAGTCAATACCAATACAAATATCTACTTTAAATTTAAAAATGTATTGATGACAAGGCAAATTGGCTTTTTTTACTGTGCTTTTTTTTTTGTTATCTCCTTTTGTTTCTTTTTAGTAATTATTATTTTCTTTTAAAATTTTGAGAAAGGTTTCATCGTGCATGCAGGATGATATGGATAAGCATATTGCCAATGGAAAACGGCCTGTAAGCATAAACATCGGTAAGTTTATATCATTGGATTGTTTGGTCACAGCAACAATCTTATATATAGATAACTATCAAAGTGACTCCCACTTAAATAGCCAATTTTTGTGCCATAAATTATGTTAAATTATAATTTATTTATTTTTAAAAGATGTTGAATTATAGTTTAAGGCATGTCACAAGTGATAAAAAGGCAAAAACCAAATTAAGTTTTTAGTCGATCTGCTAAGTGTGTTTTTTCAGAGTTATTAATTTTCACTGTCACATTCAGAATCACATGAGTAGAACCGTGTCTTGGTGAACTTTTATTTGGTTATATTATAAAAGACCTGCAATTCCTTGAGAAGAAACTAGTAATTTGTTTTGAAATTAGTAAGTTGTCCAGTTAATCAATCTTATGAGGCCATCCAGTAAGTGTATCTTCTCACAAACTTATTTTCCATTGTCATCTTTAAAATCAACTGGGTAGGATTTTCTGCATGTTGGTTAACTTCTGTCTCTTGTTTTTTTATGCAGTTCTCTTTCTTGTTGGTTAATCACATGAGTAGAACTGTGTCTTGGTGAACTTTTATTTGGTTATATTATAAAAGACTCAATCACTGCAATTCATTGAGAAGAACAATTCATTGAGAAGAACTGTGTCTTGGTGAACTTTTAAAATCAACTGGTAGGATTTTCTGCATTTTGGTTAACTTCTTTTTTATGCAGTTCTCTTTCTTGTTGGTTAATCACATGAGTAGAACTGTGTCTTGCTGAACTTTTATTTGGTTATATTATAAAAGACTCGATCACTGCAATTCATTGAGAAGAACCGTGTCTTGGTGAACTTTTAAAATCAACTGGTAGGATTTTCTGCAAGTTGGTTAACTTCTTTTTTATGCAGTTTTCTTTCTTGTTGGTTAATCACATGAGTAGAACTGTGTCTTGCTGAACTTTTATTTGGTTATATTATAAAAGACTCGATCACTGCAATTCATTGAGAATAACTGTGTCTTGGTGAACTTTTAAAATCAACTGGGTAGGATTTTCTGCATGTTGGTGAATTTCTCTGCATGTTGCTAACTTCTGTCTCTTGTTTTTTATGCAGTTCTCTTTCTTGTTGGTTAATCACATGAGTAGAACTGTGTCTTGGCAATTCATTGAGAAGAACTGTGTCTTGGTGAACTTTTAAAATCAACTGGGTAGGATTTTCTGCATGTTGGTTAACTTCTGTCTCTTTTTTTTTTTTTTTTTTTTCTTTTTATGCAGTTCTCTTTTTTGTTGGTTAATCACATGAGTAGAACTGTGTCTTGGCAATTCATTGAGAAGAATTGTGTCTTGGTGAACTTTTAAAATCAACTGGGTAGAATTTTCTGCATGTTGGTGAATTTCTCTACATGTTGGTTAACTTCTGTCTCTTGTTTTTTTTTTTTATGCAGTTCTCTTTCTTGTTGGTTAATCACATGAGTAGAACTGTGTCTTGGTGAACTTTTATTTGGTTATTCAATTATAGATTTAAAAGTAAGAAAATTTAGAAAATTATATACAATTAAGGAAAGTAAGAAAATTAAAATTAAGATAGAATAGTGGGCTGAAAATTGCATTTATTTCAAAAATTCAAAAACATTCATGAAGATCTTAATCGGTGCATCCGGTTTGATAACAATGGACATGGACCGTTGGATTGTTGGTCTATGATTATTGAGGCAAAGAGAACAATCTTATATATAGATAACTCAAAGTGGCTCCGAGCCAAAAGGCAAGTCACAAGTGATAAAAATACAAACACTAAACTAAGATTTGCAGTTTGAGTTGTGTACTTGTGTTGTTTTTTTCTTAGTTTTGAATCCACAAGCTTTGTTTTGAAAGTTTTAAACTTTGTTGTAGTAACCTATAAATAACTTCACATTTCTAGTCCTACATATATACACAACATATCATAATGTCATTCAAGAGTATAGTGAAGGTGATGAAAGAGGGAATTAGCAACTTGTATAGAATAGTTGTACCATGTTCTTCACCATCACCATCAGCTTCAGCACCACCAAGAACAGAATCATCATCACAAGGCCAGTGGGCTAATTTACCTTCTGAATTACTATTAGACGTAATTCAACGGATAGATGCTAGCGAAACCACCTGGCCATCTCGCCGAGCACTTGTAGCATGTGCCTCGGTTTGTAAAGCGTGGAGAGCAATAACCAAGAGTTTTGTTAGCACACTTGAACAGTGTGGTATCATCACTTTCCCTATATCATTGAAACAGGTAATTTTTTGTTCTCTTTATGTATATGATTTGATGTCATTTTTGTTTCAAACTTGGAAGTACATTGTATTGTATGATATACTCAATGTGTGATTACTTTGTCTTTTATTATGTTTTTTCAGCCTGCTCCACGAGACAATCCCATTCACTGCTACATCAGGAGGGAAAGATATTCATCCACATTTAGTTTATATCTTGGATTGAGCCCACGTAAGATTGTTGTGCTCACATTACTGTAAAATGTTTAATTGTCATACATTATTGGTGTAAAATGTTTTACACTATCTGCAAATTCTCAATATATACGAAGTTAGTTGCTACATTTCCGTCTTTGTGAAAACTTTGTTATTGTATTTGCAGCGACCAACTTTGATAGGAGCAAACTGCTCTTTCATGCAAAGAAGGTCAGAAGAGCAACCGGTGGTACAGAGTTTATAATATCACTGGTTGCTAAGAAGTTTTCTAAAACCAAGAATACATACATTGGCAAGATAAGGTTAGTGTCTTTAATCTGCATATTTTCATTGATTAATGCCTTATTCAACTGCTTACTTATCTGTATACAATGAACAGGACTAATTTTATCGGCACCAAATCCAAGATATATGAACGTCATCCCCCACTTCCATTGAGTCGTAAGATAGCTACAATATCTTATCGATTCTTTGTTCTTCATTCACCTAGTCCGAGGCATATCGAGTGTACAATGCACTTGATTCCTACCTCATCAATCCAAGAAGGAGGAACTGCGCCGACTCCTTTGGAATTTGCCAGTTACCACATTCAGCATGAATCTTCCAAGGGAAAGAAGCCTAAAGTTGTTGAATTTGACTCAACTTGCACCGATTTTGAAAGAGAGCCACTGATTTTGAAAAACAAAGCTCTTACATGGAGCGAACAACTGCAATATTGGCACTTGGATTTCAGTGGACGGGTTACGGTGGATTCGGTGAAGAATTTTCAGCTTGTAGCAGCTGAAGACCCTTGGGAAAAGAAGGTGATATTACAATTTGGGAAAATTGGGGATGACACATTCATGATGGATTATTGGTATCCTCTCTCCGCTTTTCAAGCCTTTGCAATCTGTTTGAGTAGCTTCGGCAAAAAACCAGATTTTATATGATAATGCATTATATCAAAGAAGATTGCAAATGCATTATCATTCACAAACTGCTTTTGTGTCAAAGCGCTACTCAAAAGCAGAGAGAGGATATCGATAATCCATATGTGTAAGCAAGCCGATAATCCATACGTGTAAAGCCAATGTATCTGTAATATGTATGAACAATTGCATATAAAAATGACATTGCACATTAAAAAAGCATCTATATTATATTATACATTGTGGATGCTGTCACCAATTTCATGATGGATAGTGGCTAAATACTATAAATCATATTTTCTTATACTTCAAAGTTGCAATATTTCTGTATCGAAAAAAAGTTGCAATATTTCTATAAAAAGTATTTTTTTTTTAATATAAGGGAAGCTATGTTGTTTGTTCTTATTTCACATAATCTCAATGTCTTCATTGTTATTGCTACTACTGAACTTGCAACCATAACGGCGAACCGTTGGCTGGAACGTCGACTTTTGAGACCGGCTAATGTTAAACTCAGTCCTGTGATTGTGAGTGTCTTTTGTGATTGATGATTAGTCTTGTTCGTCGCGATTGATTGATGATTAGGACTTGAAAACCAGGGTCTCTTTCATTGATTGAACCATAAAACATGAGTGAATTATTGATACTTTGTATGTTGCTGTTAAGATAAGCCTTCCCAACCTCACTGTGCTTCATTGAGTTTTCTTCTTCATTGTTTGTGTTTCCTTCTACATCTGTTGTCACCTCAATGCTTTCTTCAGATTCATTCTCGGTCTCCTGAATCTGTCAAAGCATGTTTGACATCTTTTACGATAAGAGTCGTATTAATTGTTAGAGAAGTTTATGAATGAGCGAGCATCAGATATCCATGTATTCAACCGTAGATTTAAAAATAAGAAAATTAATAAAATTATAACTTAAAAGTAAGAAAATTAAAATTAAGATAAAATTTGTCAAAAAAAAAAATTCAGATAAAATAGTGGGCTGCCACCTTATAAAAAATTCAAAAACATTCATGATCTTATTCGGTGTGGTTGGATAACTATTGACCGTTGGATTATTGAGTCACAGACAGCAATCTTATCTTTTAAAGAGATAACTCGGTGGCTCCCCTTTATAAAAGGCAAACTTTGTTATTGTATTTGCAGCTCTTAATGGTGATAAGAGCAAATTGCTCTTACATGCAAAGAAGAGCAACTTGTAGAGTTTTTAATATCATTTGTTGCTAATGATTTTTCTAAAACTAAGAATACTTGCATTGGCAAGATAAGGTTAGTGTCTTAACCATCATCTTTTTATGGTTAATGCCTTACTTACTTGATCTGTATGCAATGAACAAGACTAATTTTATCGGCACCAAGTTCAAGATTTATGAACGTCATCCGCCACACAGTTCTCCACTTCCATTGAGTCATAAGGTAGCAACGGTATCTTATCGATTCTATGTTCTTCGTGCACCTGGTCCGAGGCAAATCGAGTGTACAATGCACTTGATTCCTACATCATTAATCAAAGAAGGAGGACTGTGGCCGTTTCAAAAAAAAAAAAGAAGGAGGACTGCGCTTAAAGTAGCAACTGTATCCTCAGAAGCTTTTGGAAGTACCAATGGTATCCTCAGAAGCTTTTGGTAGCAGGAGCATCCTTTGGAATTACCAGCTTCTTTGATTGATGATGTAGGAATCAAGTGCATTGTACACTCGATTTGCCTCGAACTAGGTGAATGAAGAACAAAGAATCGATAAGATATTGTTGCTATCTTATGACTTGATGGAAGTGGAGAACTGTGTGCGGGATGACGTTCATAAATCTTGGACTTGGTGCCGATAAAATTAGTCCTGTTCATTGCATACAGATCAAGTAAACAGTTGAATAAGGCATTAACCATGAAAAGATGCGGATTAAGGACACTAACCTTATCTTGCCAATGTATGTATTCTTAGTTTTAGAAAAATCCTTAGCAACCAATGATATTATAAACTCTGTACAGGTTGCTCTTCTGATCTTCTTTGCATGTAAGAGCAGTTTGCTCTTATCACCATTAAGAGCTGCAAATACAATAATAAAGTTTTCACAAAGACGGTAATTTAGCGATTAATTTCATAGATTGAGAATCTGCTGATCATGTAAAACATTTTACACTGATGGTGTATCACAATTAAACTTGGAATTTATCAGTTACCGCAATGAGCATGAATCTTCGAAGAGAAAGAAGCCGGAAGTTGCTGAATTTGACTCAACTTGATGAAAGCCAATGTTTCTGTAATTCTGGTTTCTAGCAATTAGGATTAATGTCATGTGTAATCAAGCCAATTTGGATTAATGCCATTTGTGTAAGCAAGCCAATGTTTCTGTAAATCTAGTTTCTAGATATTAGGATTAATGTCTATATTTTCTTGTAATATGTATGAACAATTCCAAATAAAAATGACATTGCACATTAAAAAAGTATTTATATTATACATTGTGGATGTTGTCAACACTTTCATGATGGAAAGTGGCTAAATACTATAAATCATATTTTCTTATACTTCAAACTTGCAATATTTCTATAAAAGGTATTTCTTTTTTTTTAATATATGGGAAGCTATGTTGTTTGTTCTTATTTCACATAATCTCAATGTCTTCATTGTTATTGCTACTACTGAACTTGCAACCATAACGGCGAACCGTTGGCTGGAACGTCGACTTTCGAGACCGGCTAATGTTAAACTCAGTCCTGTGATTGTTAGTGTCTTCGTCGCGATTGATGATTTCTGAGGGCTTTTGTGGAACTGTAACTTGAACACCAGGGTCTCTTTCATTGATTGAACCATGAAACATGAGTGAATTGTTGATACTTTGTATGTTGCTATTAACATAAGCCTTCCCAACCTCACTGTGCTCCATTGAGTTTCCTTCGTCGTTGTTAGTGTTTCCTTCTCCATCTGTTGTCACCTCAATGCTCTCTTCAGATTCATTCTTGTAGGCCCTATGAATGTGGATTGAACCTTCTTTCTTATCTGACTCAGAACCAACATGCATTGTGGCTCCTCTATTGTCACCAGTCAATGTTATGACACTAAATTTTTTGTCCTCCATAGGCTGTGTTGGTTGCAAAGAGGCTGATATTTTATGAACAAACTTTGTGATGTCATCTTTTATACCTTTTTGAATTGGACCCTTTTCCTTTTCATTTCTCTTTTCCCTTTCGTCGCTCGATGGAGCATTTCTTTGGTTTGATATGCTTGAGCTAGGATCTTTTGAGCTCAAAACTCCTATGTCTTTTCCACTAGAGTTTGATGTGGCAAACATTATCTTTCTCTCTACAGTTTCTTTTACACCATGCTGCTTCTTATCCTTTGTGCCTGAAGAAGATGCTTTGGTATGTCGTTTCGGTTGGCTGGTATGGCTGATACTTTTTTCTTTGGCTTTTCCTACCTTTTTGCTTTCATGCATAACGTTCTCCTTCTCTTTATGTTGAAGGAACTTTCTTTGAGTTTCCAAAGGGGGCTTTGGTGGTGGTGATTTTGAGATTGATCTTTCCTCATCTAAATTTGTTTTTGTGTGCTTGGACAAATTCTCTGGTTGTGATACTGGAATTATTTTCGATGGTGAGTTTATCTTTCGTTCTGCTTCATTTGGCAATGGCTCAGACAATGAAACTGGAATCTTCTCTTTTTGTTCTTGAGAGGTGGATGATGTATAAAAAGTGTTTTCTTCATGGTTAGCCTTTAACTCCTCATTCTGCACCGAGGCCAAAGGAGACGGCGGATGGTGCTCGGAAGCTGGCTCGACTTTAGAAACTTGGGGGGAGGAGGGCATAAAAGAAGCCTGTTGTTCGGAGCCTACATGCTGTGGTGACTTAGTGATTTCTATCAATGGTGAATTCATCTTCAGCTCAGACTCAGATTTAGCTTCATGTTGCATTGGTTCAGACTTGTTGACCATTTTTTCCTTTTCTTGTTCAGATGCAAATGATGTTGGATGAGTGTTTTCTTCAGTAGGAGAAGGCTTTGGCTTCGGTTCTGGCTCCTTCATGGTGTCATAACGAAAGGGAGACTGAGGTTGAGTTGAGACAACATGAACCTGAGATGCTGCATGAGATGGTGAGGGTGGAGAGTTGACATGGTTAGATGATATTGATGGAGAAGACGGTTTTGAGTGAGTAGTCTCCACAATCACCGAAGTTGATAATGGCGTTGGTTGAGTTGGACGAGGCGGTGATTGGTTTAGAGGTTCAATTCTAGTGTTTTCTTGAGTTTTGGCAGGAATCGGAGGTAACTCTGCAGGAGTTATGAGAGAAGGCCTAGATGGTCTTTGAATAGGAACACTTGTGTTTGATCGAGCAGTTGATTTTGATGAGTCTTTCGGACGGCGAGACATTGATTCAGGTGTTCCTGATAGCCAAGAAGGTATTCTAAAACGAAATGATGGCTTTCTTTGTGCCATGGATGGTTTTGTTAATATTTGAATACACAAGAGGATGATCAAATTTTCTTTTCCTAGTGTTCTGTCTAAATGTAATGCTGCAGAATGTGATTATAATATATCTATATACTTAATTGAAGTTTTATGCCTTGGATGCATATGAGGCTTTCATTATATATGTTTTACTTTGGAACATTTCACACTGATTCTCCCAAAAAGTTTTCTTATGGTTCTTTTCTTATATCAGTTTCATTAATATTCTAATAATCAAACTTTTGCCACCTATTATTTTTTCTTGACTCTTAAGAAAGGATATGCCTTACCTCATCATTGTTTCTTTCTTTTAGTTATTCATCAACTTATGGAAACCTAATTTCATCTTGGAAAGTTTCTGAACTTATTTGTATTTTTTTTCTTTCTATTTTTTAAGTCTAATTTTTTTATTTGACATCAATATCTCAACAAACTACATATATTCATTTCATATTGACTAAATATTTAATTTAATTTTATAATTAATCTATAATATTTGATATAGCATACATATTTCAATAAACTATATACTTTTTTTGTTACATAGCTAAATAAAGAAAGAAAAGGAAAAGACTAGTCTTAGGAAGAAAGTTCTTACTGCATCAGCTGCAAAGGATGTCACTAATCCCCACACGCGGAGAAGCATGAACCAGGTGGTCATGGTTAGAGGAAGCACCAAGCTTAGCGCAAAAAATCATCGCCACATTGGTTGTCTTCCCGAAGGGTGTGGATGATTTTGAAGTGACAATTCTCTATCAATATATCTTTGATGTCTTGGATCAACACATGTTTATGAAATTTGCAGGACTGATCACCTTATTATCAATTAATAATTTAATAAACAATTTTGTACCCTAAAACGTATTTAACAAAATTTCAACCAAAATTTAATAATTTCTACTATAATACTTGTATGGACGATAAAAATGTCTCATCATAAATTTGTCTTAGACCTCCTAATATGTAATGGCTCCTAATGTCTGCAGCACCATGTCATGGCTCTTCACCTGTCAGTCACATACTTATCTTTCAAA
Source organism: Trifolium pratense (assembly GCF_020283565.1). Classification (NCBI taxonomy): domain Eukaryota; kingdom Viridiplantae; phylum Streptophyta; class Magnoliopsida; order Fabales; family Fabaceae; genus Trifolium; species Trifolium pratense. The sequence continues at coordinate 41,881,225 of NC_060059.1, read as the reverse complement.
CAAAGAGATCCGGGAAAGTTTATTCAAATTGCACTTTTACAAAGTTGCTCTTGAAAGAGTAAGTAATGATAGAATCTTAGAGGCTAAACAGCTATACATTACAGCTATACATTACACCATGTGCAGATCACAAAATACATGACTTTGGTCGTAGTGATGTTGGCCAAGTCCTACTAGACCCATAATATGCATTGTTTCCATAAACTTCAATTAAAGAGGGGAGAAAAGAGGAATTGATTCACATTTTGTTTACTTTTCACAAAAATAGAGCTGAAATCAAAATACAAATATTCAGCTTATTTAAAATCAGACAAAACCTATGAAAAATATATGGATGGTTTCAAACAATCATCTTTAACAAACACAACAAAAGTGACATCACAAGCAGAATTAGCCTGGAATTTACACAAATGGTACGAGAATGAGAGTGTGACACAACGTTTTTTACTCAAACCCAACATCTGCGCCCCCTTGATCGAAAAATATTATGAAAAAAAAAATAAAAAATTTGCATCCTATGATGCGAACTGAGTTCGCATTCTAGAATGCACACTCTTTTTTTCATCCTAGAATGCGAACATACTGTATATAGAAACAAGAAAATGACTACTCAAATGAATCTACTATACAAAGGACAAAAGTTCAAAAGAATAATAAGAGAAATAAATTGTTGTAATCTGAGCACTTGCAAACATGTAACCATGGTAAAATCCATAAAAATGATACAATTGAGAAACTAAGAACTTATCAAGCATAAACTAAAATCCTTTATTGGTTACATGGTATGATCAATCTATAAGACAAGACCATGGCTTCCTTCATAAGGCAGATGATTTGTTGGCCAGCTCGCAGAAAAAGACAAACACGGCACTACTCATGAGCCCCTAAATTACCTCATACTGCAAGGTAAGTCGCCAGATTTAAGGGCTGAAATAAGCAGTCCAGATGCTTTGAAACCCTGTGATTCCATGATCTCGTGCATTCTTTGTGCATCCCGCAAAAATCCACCACTAATAAGGCCGGTTATAATCCTCTCAAACTGACGTTCTCGTAATTCGTCCTTCCTAGCTATCAGAACACCTAGGGTTTGAAGAGCCTTTCTCTCCATTTTAGTCCTTGCATACATATCACAGAGACTAACTTGAACCCTAAAAGGAGGAGCTTCACCCAGCAGAGCAATTTTGTTTAAAATCTGTTCAGTCTCATCGACAAGCTGCATTTTAGCCATCCATTCCATAAGAACAGAATAAGTTGCAACCCCAGGCTCAAACCCATCCTTCTCTAACGTTAAAAGAAGATCCAATGCCTTGTCTAATGAATTTGTCCTCTCATAAGCACGAATCATGGCAGCAGCGCACCTATCGTTAGGCTTATGCCCAAGTTGTACCATGTGGTCAAAATTGGAGCTTACCTTTTCTACGTGACAGTCAACTGCAGCTGCAGCTGCTTCAATAAGCAGGGTGCATGTTTCCAGAGTCTGCTGGTGTCCTGCAAATTGCATAGATGTAGAAGTTCGCGAGGCACGATCAAAGTCACCACATTGAGAATAATATCGAAGCAATGCCATGTATATTTCCTTTGTGGGCTGAATATCTCTTGTCTCCATCTGCCTCATCAGTGTCTCACCCTTTGTAGGTTCACCAGCATTTATGTAGGCAATGATCATTGAGTTGTAAACTTTGGAGTCCGGTTGGAAACCATGGCTACTCAAGATTTTAAATGCCTCTTCTGCACCTTCAAGATTACCTATCTTGCTGTACATGTGGACCAACACACTGGCTATCGAAGTATCTGGCTGTATACCATTTTCATTCATCTTCTCAAGCATTCTCTCAGTATCATCAATGCGGTTCTCTTTAGCATACATATCAATAAGCCTAGAGTAGTCAGATATATTTGTTTGGAAAGAATCTTCAGTCAATACCTTTTCTGCCACCTACAAAAACATAGGGTTTGAAAAACAAATTAAATCCAAAATCCAAACAGGGCTTTACTTCATCCCATTTTGGATCACAACAATTCAAATCTTAAAATTCCATAGTTCATAAAAACTAAGAAGGCAATTCAAGGAGCAGTGTTTAGGTGTTAACATTGCCATTTTCTAATAATATTGCAGCAAGAAAATCTTATCACATTAGCCAACATCTCCTAATAGCATTAATATGCTAAAATATCAAAACAAATTCGCATACACGAGCAATCTAGGGAAACTTAAAAGGCAATGCAATTGTATAGATACCAATCCAATGATATGAAAATCAAACCACGGACATACCTTGAAGTACAAAGGAGAATTCTGGTTTTTCAACCTTTCAAGCAAATTGAACCAATCAACCCTAGCAGGCTGCAGAAGCTCTATCCACTCAGCCAAAAGGGTTAACAAACTATCATCTCCATCCTCCTCCTTCAACGCCAGAATTCTCTCGGTAACTTGTTTGCATTTCCCAGTTATTGGCTTCGCCTCCTTCGGCCAAAGAACTTCTCCTGCCTCATGAATCCTATCAGCCACTTGTTCCCATTTAGGATCAGATAAATCAAGTCCATAAATCTTAAACTTCAATTTCCCCTTCCTCTTAGGAAGCCCAACAACCTTATTCTCACCCTTCTCCTCAACATTACCATCAACACGAACACCAACATCTGTTTCGGTGTCACTTTCATGTTTTATTCCTTCTTCAATAACCTGTCCCTCTTTCCTCAATTTCTCCAAATCCTCATAAAACTCATGTTCCTCCATTTTCTCACGTGCCCATTTAAACCTAAGCTCTCTAAGCAAATTGCCTCGAATACCAACTTCACCGGCGAATCTACACATTTCTTTAACCTCATCACATTGCAAAAAACTCTTCATTTTCTCCTTCTTCCTCTCTTTATTCATATCAACCAAAACCTTATTACTAACCTCCCACACAGTCTTCCAAAGATCCTCACTGAAATCAACTGAATCAAAAACCGGTTTTTCAGCACCACCACCACCTTTTTCCATTTCTGAAACAACTCTTTCAACAATCAGAACTAGCATTCCATCTACAGTACTTTTATCGCATTCAGGATACACTTCCTTCACTTTTTTCCTCATTATCCAAGCGAATCGTGAGAGAAACTCGTTCGTGGTTTCGTCTTCATCGTCGTTTTGGTGAGCGGCATTGTCGTTTAAGTGAATTTTTAGTGACGGGTCGATTAACGAGTTACCGAGTTCAGAGGAATGCGAATGGAGATTCCGGTGACCGGAGATTGAAGAAACGGGAAGTCGATTGAAGAGAATAGTGGAAAATTGGGAATTTGTGATTGATTTGAGTTTTGTGATTGCGATTCTTGAAGAACGAAGTGAAAGTAAAATTCTGCAACTCATTGTAACTGAAATTGAAATTGAAATTGAATTTGGATTTAAATTTGATGGGAGTGAAGCATGAAGAGATTAGGGTTTTGGGTTTATGCAATGGGTACTTCACTGTTACGAAGGAGTGAAGGAACGAAGAAGAAGAAGCACGAAATGAAAATCACGAGTTCGTTCTTATTTAATGGGCCTATTCAAAGTACTGGGTTAAGCCCAATATCATATAGAAATTGAAGAGGGATTAGGGTGTGGTTAGCATGATAAAGATAATTGTAAAATTTTGACTTCCCACATTATTTTAACGAGTTCTTTCGAAATTTACGGTGACATTATTTATTGACGTGACATTCAACTCTCATAACATAGGTGTGTTTAGTTTAGAGAAAGAAATGTGTTTTCTCTCTCTTTCCTCTTTCTTTCTCTCAAACCAAACACACTCAAGTTTAAAAAGACAAAATCAGATCATGTGTACGAGAATGAATAAAATATTTATTTAATCGAATGTTTCCAAATTTTTTAGCATTTTTAATTTTCAGTGAGAAGGATGGGAAAATATTTAAAAAGTACTAATAAAAAGTTTACACGAAAAAAAAAGAAGGCCTAAATACTTTTTGGTCCTTTAATTTATTTTTGAGGTTCAAATTGGTCTCAAAACTTTCTTTTGATGTCAAATTGGTCCTTAATTGAATAAATTGATTCAGGTAAGTTGTTTCCGTCAATATGAAAGTAACGACGTTAATCTTATCTGATGTGGCGTACAAGTGGTATGGGGAAAAACATTTTTTGTTATTTATCAATTTTAAAATTTGTTATAGTTCATAACAAAATTAGTTCATAACAAAATTATATATAGTTCATAACAAAATTATTATTATTAACTATTAATTGTTGATCGATGTATAAAACTCAGAATCTCAAAAAGTTCAATCTCTAATCTCAAACATTCCAAAATCTGAAGTTTGGATTCTTGGACCAACTTAAAAATCAAAAATAAATTAGAGAAAACAAAGTATTTAAGCCAAAAAAAAATTAAAATACTTTTGGAAGATGTGTTTGGAAGCATACAAGAAGTATCCATGTCTATTACTTTCAAAGATACCTTTTTTGACTTTCACAATGAGTACCAAATAATTGTTTTTAATCCAACAAATTAATTGTTATGCACATATGATTTTTCATATGCATCCAAGAAAATTACAACAAAATGTAATTTATTTTCAGTTATTAGTAGCTAGAATTTCACCATTTAAAGACGAATAACTGAAGATTTTAAACGCCAACTCCTATATACTATAAAATATGATGTTCTTATCATTTGAGTTAAGCTCATAGGGATTCATAATATCATTTTTATTGATTAGTTCTTAAAATATCGTCATAAATATGTATATAGCGTGATTTGATCGCATGTATTTGTAAAACTATTTTGCATGGTCGATATTAACTCTAATCTAAAGCTCTAAAACTCTAATAATCTGATAGAGAACAAGTGAAAAGTAAGAGAACAAGTGAAAATAACACAGAAGCTTTATGGACAATATATAATCATAAATTTCCAACAATTGGTTCGACAGAGTCAATAATCATAATATTGACTTGATTAACACACACATTGTTTCCATTTTGAAACTGAAAAATGAATTTTCCATATTTAATTAACAAATACAAAAGGTATTGTAAAAGTTCCTTGTCTTTTTGGTTTGTCTTATTGACCTTTTCAAGTTGCTTTTTAAGACTTGTTTTCTCTACTAAGAGAGAAAATGAAGATTTTATATCCAACCTCAATGCTACATTTTGAATAGCTTCAACTTCTGCATTCTCCATAGAAACTGAATCAGAAAATTCCTTCTCAAGCAATGAAAGTAAAATTTTCCTAGTCTCATCTTCTTCAAATTCCAATGAAAATTTTGTATGGTTTAGATCATGTAGTATTGTACATATCTGCAGGCCAATTCAAAAAGTCTCAATTATCAAGTTGCACTAATAAAATCCAAATAACATATGAAATAGCATAAAGAAATATAAAATATTACAATTATTGGTTCCTTATAATATTCAAGAAACAAAAACAAAAAAAATTGTGTAAAAGGCTAATTAGTAAGATTAACTAACCTCAGCAACCAATGAAATTGGAACAGTATTTTGAATCTGAGTCAAGTACAACGCGAAAGAGTTTCTTACTTTTTCGCATCTTGAAAGAATCTTGTGTGATGTTATTACCTAACCAATTTGCAAATAAGAAGGTCAGAGTTAGGAACCCAACCAAAACTACCTTTACAAAAAATAGAACTATAAATATAATTTTTCGAACTGAACTGATTCGTTGTGAATTAAACCGTGTAAAATTGTTATTATTGGCTAATAATTGGAACCATTGAAAACCCCGGAATATTATCAACTGTTTAAATACCAAAAGCTAAATCGAACTGTTAAACAGAACCGAAAAAACCGAATATGTGGCATATAGTTCACGAACTGAACTGAACTGAACTGGTCCAGCTCAGCTTTTATCAGTATTGCTCGGTTTAAGGGTTCGGTTTAGTTTTTGGTATTTTTAACTGTCCTACCTGAAGTTAAAGAAGTACTTACCAGATAGAGTTTACTGGCTTCAGAACAGTGTTTGATAATTAAATTGGCTTTATCCAAAGTGAAGTGCAAAGAGCACAATGCTTGAATTGCTAAAGTACAATTTGGTCTTGAAGATTCAACTGATAATATAATATGCAAAATTCTATCAATGAATCCTTGAAGCTCTATGCATATTGAATGGTGAACCTGCACAAAGTAAAAAATTGATTAAGTATAATAAAACGGTAATTTCATATATGCATGTAACATAATAGAAGTCATCAGTTGCTAAACACATCACATTATATATGCAGAATTCAGAGTTCGAAATCTAACCATTGGACTACTTAATAAAAAAAAATGTAACAAAATAGAAAATTGAGGATACCTTGAATTTAGAAGAGGTTGGAATTGGAATCTCCAGAGGTGTAGAACAGTTATTGGGAAGCATCTAGAGATTGAAAGTGGGTGAGAAGAAGAGAAAAAGAAGAAAAATGATGATGAGTGGTAATGTTAGGAACTTGGTTGGTGGCAATATATGTTGCTGAGAGAAACACAACAGTCTTTGCTTATTCTTCTGTCTATTTTCAGCTTTTCCTTAAGCTGTGGCAAGTTTTGATCTTAAATAGGATTTACTACTATTTAGCAGTATTGTTTGCCGCGTGATTCTATCATGTTTGGGCCATGCAGTCATGCTTGGTCTTCGTTGACTCTTCATCTGGTGCACAACATAATGGAAAAAAGAAAAGAAAAAGATAGAAGAGCTTTTGATGTGAAGTGTGCGAACATAAAATGGAAAAAAAAAAAATAGCAAATATGATTGGCTGAATAAAATGAAAATGACAATTAAAAAAGGTGAAATGAAAATGAAATTGGACCAACCATAATACAAGAAAAAGTCCAAGACCTAAAAAGAGGGTAATCATGCCATATGTAGGGTCCCCGGCCACCCTATGTTTTGTGTGGCTGGACAAATGCACCCAATGGTAGGCAAAGCTTGTGAAATTACTATGTTTTTAAGCATGACAAAATAGAAAGATTTCTTTATAAAAACAAAAAAAAAAAACTTTGATTGGCTTACTTTTCAACCAAGTATCCTTTGTTTTCCACAAAAAAATATTTGTCAATCCTCAACCCCAAAAAATTAAAAGCGTGTACAATATAGAAAAGTCTAGAAAATTAACAGATTAATAAACAATATTTTTTATGAGAAACAAATTTTTTACGGTCACTAACTACAGATAATCACACAAGTAAAGAGATTGTAACTGTTTGATCAAAATCATATAACCATTAGATTTAATCTAGCGGTAAGAAATTTGAATAGTATCCTAGAAATTCTGGTTCGATCTCCAGCTCCATCGTAAACGAAGAAAAAATCATACAGTCTAGATATCAAGTTTAGTGATTTTAGTTATTAAAATAAATATCAAAATCTACTTGAAATTTAAATAATCTCCATTAGATGGTCACTTGTGTGCAATCCAAATTACATGAATGATTGTTTTCTAACTTTATCTTTTCTATACTCAATCTAACTTTCGTTTAACTATGTAACCATTGTAGTTCATAACCATTCATACTAATATTATTCACAACACTTGCTCTTAGATGGCCATTAAGATATGTCTCATTAAACTATTCCGGTGGAAGAAAAAAATTAAAACTTTACGTGGAAAGTGACTCGTTAAAACTTACCAAGAAATTTCAATAACGCAAACTATGGTGAAGAAAACACAAGTGCAGAGCACTTATTTCCCCCTCTCATGCAGTCAATCATCTCTAAGACTTGATAAGAGACTCTGAATATTATTTAAAAGTCAATTGGGGCAAAAAGTTACTACTACTATTATGTAAGCCGATGAGATACTCGATAAGAGGCACTGTCAGGTAACCAGAATGTTATGTTGGCAGACTGAATTACAAATATATCTATAATAATTATACTAAGCACATAAACGACCTCATCCTTCTTCCACCTTTCCCAAGTCATGCAAACAATCAGCTGTTGGAACCCCGAGATATATAACACTCAAACCACATCATTACAACAGGAGGTTTACCATTACAACAAGAGATGCCATCGCCATTTATAAATATCACAGAGCATGACTTTTATTAAGGCAACCTTAGGCACTGTCGGATTCATTTCCTGAATCAATGTTCATAGGTTGAGGATTCTTGTAGCCACTAAGCTCATCCTTGTAACGTTTTTTATCCGCTTGGGCTTTTGCCTCATAAGGTTCCTTCTCCTCCGCTGTGTATTGAACATGCAAAGAAACATAAAACTTAGTCATAACACATAAATATATATGCTTTGATCCGTGATCACCAATGGCACTAGACAGGATTGCATGAAATGAAATAATGGCAACCAGCCATACCTGACAGATTTTTCCATTTCTCTCCAAGTACTCTTCCCACATCAAGAAATGAAATTCCGGGATTAGTTTTCTTCAGATTCTGTCATTAAAAAACAGGTATTGTAATTTCTTAAATACAATGTAACTATGAACAATTTTGACAAATGCCGCATTTGGCTATATTGAGTACAGCCCAGTTACAATGGCTATACTCCCACACAAAATCACATCACCAATATGTACAACATAAAACAAACCTCTCTTTCCATCTGACAAAAGAACATGAAACCAGACAGTGCCCTCTTAGGTGCATTTGGGTCCTTTTTCTTCTTCTGTTTCTTCTTTGGTCCTCCTTCATCAGCATCTTTTGATTTCTTCTTAGAAGTAGATGGCTTAGACGGCAGATCCTTCTTTGGTTCCTTCTTGGGAGGCTTCTGAGAATTGGTCATCATTAAGGTGTCAGGGACAAAAAAGTTTTAAAGAGTATAGGTGAGGTATCACAAGATAATAAAGACAAATAAAATCAAATCACTTGCCTCTGTCTCACCGCCACTTTGGCTAGCATCAGAGTCATCTGCACCAGAATCATCAGTAGGAGAACCTCCATCATCCCCGTCAAGGACAAAATCTGAATCCTGTAGACATTTTACCCCAACTAATTAATAATATATACAAAGGGAAACTAATTCTAGAGGGAAATCCAGCCACATGCAGCCCCCCAAGACATGCTCACATGACATGCATAGAAGTACAGAACAAATGCACACAACCGTAACACTACGCAATAAAGAGAGCATAACAAACTGAAAGTGTTAGATAAACAGGATAAAGTTTAACTGCATAACTAACTACAGACATGCAAGTTTAAGCATGGCAAAACTGAAATGCAAGTAGACTTCACAGCTCACTTATGTATTTTCATGTCCGTGCCACTATATATTCATATAATGTTGGACATAAATATTGTTACCTCAATAGCTTAAGTTAGAACACAAATATATCAAAAGCTACTCATGATCTAAAGAAGAGGTTAAAAACAACATCAAGTACAGATTAGGCACCTCCTCGTCACTTTCATCTCCACCAGCTTCATTTCGGATGCGCTCAAGATGTGGATCGACGGCATCATCATCATCATTCTCAAGAACCTTAGCCACACCACCAACAGTTGGTTGGGCATCAGCTAAATTCATGATTTTCAAGCCCTTTGAACTGCCACATACAGGCCAAAAGTGAATTATTTGTGTAATCAACAATTAGTTGTAGTAAATTTTGGCAGTGAGCTAATATTTACCTGATAAAACCATATAAATTGTGGTATTCATTTCTCTGAATATTACGGAAGAGATGCTCTTGCTCAGATTTTAGTCTGATAAGAAGGTCAAAATAATGCATGTTTGAACCACCAGCAGCATGTCGCTCAAATTCCACATAGTCAATCTAGTAGGAAATGATGAAACCATTAAAGCCTCTAATCTCTAAGTATCATATGCACATCAACCAGAAACCAATATTTATCAGTAATTACAACTGGATTTTACCTCTTCATGAAGAATAAGAGTGGGAGGTTTAGGCAGAAAGAAGAAGCTCTTCTCAAGGGGATACAGAATTCCGTCTTCAGCTTTCAAAGATGACTTCACTGCATAACCATCTTGACAACTCCTAAATTTTCCAGGCTTGGTAACTTTGCCCCCAGACAAACCACGTAATATTGTGGTGAACACTTCATGGATAAGCCCCTGATTATTGAATTGTGAATTAAATATATCAACTATTGTTTCATGTGATTACATGACCCAGAGTTACCAAATTCTCACACCAACCAATCAACTAAAATATACTCTTTTTCATTTCCCAAGCAGCTCTTGAGAAGCAGTATCTTGGGTTATAAAACAATAAACCAATTATCAACAGTTTAGTCAATACCTTGTAAGACAGCTCCAGCTTGTCTTTGTACTTTGAGTTATAAAGATCTTCACTCATTGCCAATTCACTTTCAACCACATAATCAGTTTCAAACTATAAAGAAAGGAGCAAAACAAAGCTAGGTTCAGAAGCAAGCAAAACACGTAACTAAATTAGTAAACCACAAACCAATAAAGTAAAAAATTACCTGCATCACGATATGAGGGTACAAAGTCTGTCCTTTCCGAATAGGGGGATCAAGACTAATAATGACAAAGGTATGCGGCTGATTAGACTTCAAATACATACAACCAGCAGACATGAGAAGTTGTCAGTATACTTTACAAATCCAGAGAAAAGCATCAACTTTAAGACATGTGTGGCTGATAACACTGTTATATGAAAGCAAGGATTACGACATAAACCTTAGGAAGTAAAAATAGGCGGACAACACTGCTGTACTGGATTTTGAAATCATTAGCCTGTCCTTGAAGCCTCAAGAATGACAGGTGTAACTCAACACTGTATCGTCCTCTGCACAATAAAGAAAATTTCTATTATAGATCAACTATTTTCTTGAAAGGACGTAATGCAACAAAAGCATGCAAGACACTGATAAGAAACTAAATAGTTGGATGATACATGTTGTGCAATTAAAAGCATTACCTTGGTGTAAGAATTGCAATACCATCAAATGTAACAACAGCATCTTCTCCCCCAGCACCGACATCAGCCATAGACATTATTTTATCACGGAAAACCTTATACCAAAATGATTTTCCAAATGTCAGTTACCTAGAATTTATTATGACAATATATTAATTAAAGTCACAAACAAACTCACCTGAGCAGAAGGGCGATTTTCATCACCAACAAACTGGGTGTTGGAATTTGGTACGTGGAAACTCATCTCCATCAAAGAATCTTTCTGGGATCGTAACATAAACAATATTAGATCATAAAAAATGCACTTCCAAAATGAGCCTACTCACTGCAGCCTACAATACTATTCAAGCCCAAGTTTGGACGAGGAAAATTTTGTTCTAACTGTATGAATTGATTAAAACTCACAAGACTCTATAGATATACATATACCTCATTTGCTCCAGTTGTGTCATCCACATGGAACTCCAATATCACGTCAGTTTTCCCCTGAAGGTTTGTTTGAGAGACATCTGCTAAAGACACCTCAAAAGCTTGCTTTGAACCCATCATAAAAGCCAGCATATTTCCTGAAATGGAAATAGAAGCATAAGACATCCACTAGTACTATAGTATAGCCATATAAAAGCAGTCAAGTCAGTTCTATCAAAAAGGTCCACCATAAGGGAAAGACTTGATTTGATAGGCCAAAGAAGAAAGCAAGAATGAGATAAAGTTCCTGTTTGAGAAGCAAGCCCCATTTCCCACCCCTAAAAAAACAAATTCCTATCTTAACGATTTCTCAGATTAAATTGCACTTGATGTAACTACCAGATTAGAGGTAGTGGTGCATAGATTCATTGTAGACGTGCAAAAGAAAAAGAATAAAAAAAAGAAGCAACTTCAAAATGGGTAAAAAATACAGCAGCACATAACTTTCCTGGCCTTTCTTTTAAGGAAATTACCCTGCATTTTACAAAGGTAGTGCACTGCACTCCAAATACAAACTGAATGGTTTCAACCAAATTTCTTTGAAAATAGAGCACTGCACATGCTTAAAATATTACTTTACTTACCATGTCTTCATGATGCTGCCATTTAAAACGATCTAGGTGTTTGAGAAATATAAATGTATGAGAAATATCACAATTAAAAGACAAAAGTCAGTTCACGTAAAGATCACAAACCGTTTAGATCAACTTCTCCCCAATTGCGCCCAGTAACAGAAAGCTGCTTCTCCTCAACAGTTACTCCAAAAGTGTTTTGGAAAAAATTGGTCAAGCTTACAACATCCTGCAAAACAAGTATAAAATATCAACACAAGAAACAGTACCCAATAGCAATCAAAGTCCAAATTACCAATGTTTAGATCGGTATTCGGTAAAAGTGTTCATAAGAGTGACAAAATTAAGAAACCAAACCAGATAATTAAATTCCTTTTCTACATCAAACACATGTAAATGCACATTCAAGACGGGCAGGAAACTACCTGATCACGGAAACCAGTGAATTTGTAGAACAGCCCATCTTTGATCTGAACACCAAGTTGATTCGTCTTTGGAACCTTCATCCATGTGACACCCGTTATGTCAGCCTTATCAACATCAATTGATTTACCACCACCCTGTCTCTTCCAAAAAATTCCTCCAGAATATATTTTTATCTGCCCCGGATTCTGCAACCCCAAAAATATGAAAAAATAAGTGTCATAGTTAACAATTTCTATTTTCAGTCACCAATTCACAAATTCACTAGAAAAGCACAAAATTTGGTGATTGTGGTATAACAAAAAATCTGATGCAGCAGAAAATGAATTTACCTCATCTTGAGTTATGGTTAATTTTGCTTTTTCCTCAGTTTATACATTTTTTCAATAAATCACACTAAAAGCTAAAATATCAACAAACTTACAAAATAAAGATACGATTTTCTAATTCCTACACTAAAATAATAACCCTAAACCTAAACCCTAAAATCTAAAGCTAGAAGCAAACAATAAAGGAAATAAAAATAAAATAGAGAAGAAAACCCTAAAACTCGGGTTAATAATTTTGAAAAGGGAAAAAATGAAGATGTCGGAGAGGATTGAAAGTGTAGTTGGAGCAATTAGGGTTTCGAGAAAGGGGAAGGAAAAGTAAGTGGGAAAATGGAAGATTGTAGAGAGAGATAAAGAGGACTAACAGTTCCGCCACGGCCGCCGAGGGTAATATTGTTGAAGAGATGACCGTCCGTCATGGTGGCGAGATCAGATGAGAAGAAATGTTACTCTGCACACTGCGCTCGCTGGGTATTAATATGTCACAAAAACATATGGCGCCATAGCTACCAAACTAAGCATATATATATATACACACAAAAAATATTGCCACAAAACAAATACTAGTAACTTTATTCAAAAAAGATAATTAATGGAAAATGGTAGGGCACTAGTTAAGCAAATTACTAATTTTTGTCTTTTATATTTCTAGTATGATTATCGAGTATTTCAGGTTATCGTTTAGCATAACTTCTAGTAAGCATAGTTTACTTGATGGACCGATTAATTCCTTGAGAGATTTGTAATTACTATTTGAATTGTTAAATCGATAAATAGTGATTAAAACATACAATAGAATAAAAAATAAAATCATTGTTACCTAGATGAACTGATTCTGGGACAAACGTAGTCGAAACAAAATTCTGAGAGACAATTGTGAAGAGGCCGATGATGGAGAAGTGATTCTGAAGCCTAAGGAAGCGGCGATCTTCAAGGATCATGAGTGAAGCAGTGACGGTGACAAGCGAAGCGGCGGCAACAAGCGAAGCGCCGACGAAAAAATTTGATCTTACAGAGAAAGAAAAGATGAATAAGATTTGTGAAAAACATTTTTTAAGTAAATGATAAGAATATGTGTAACCTAATGAAAAGTAGTAACCTAAAATATAATTATTCGACTTTGACACATATGGCTGAATTTAATTGGTGTCATGTCAGCATAAAGCCTCTACTCTCAATTTATGCGAGGAGTATGTCTTTAATTAGAGCACACATGTTGCCTATTATTCTTTGCAAATTAATTGTTAGACTAGTAGACTTTTTTCTTTGTTACATATCTACTTGATGCCTTGATGGCTATATAATTAGCAAAGCCGCAAATGAAGGCTTAACATTGTAAGATTGTTGAAATATAGCAAACTTTTATGTGACACCCAAATACTTAACACTTGTGTGAACCCCATTTCAAATTTGAACATGAGAGCCAAATATAACTCACTTCATACTATATAATTATTATAACAAAGAATTTTCAACCAAACAAAGTTGTACTTTCACATTATTGCAAACTACCAGAAAAATGGAGGCAAAGATATCAATTTATTTGGCATTTGCATTGTTGGTGTTGCCATACAATTCAGTTTTGTGTCAAGATTCATGGCAAAGTCTAATAGATGGAGCAAAACAATCTGGTGTATCTCAAGATACATTGGATGAGGCTAAGAATGTTTTAGGAGATGGTCATATCGAAGAGGCTGCTGAGGAAGCCATGGATAATGGATCATTGGCTGATTTGGTTCAAGAAGCAGAGTAAGATCATGTGTGCTATTCTTTTCCTTATTTTTGAGACACTCTTCAATAGGAAAGTTCTATCGTGGTCCGCTGTGGACTGGTACCTAATTTTTTTTCAATATACCAACGACGAATTAATATGCTGCCCTTTAAAAGTGTAGGCTTGCGGTCCTCTCGTCTCACCGATAAGACAATGACACAATAGATGTCGGTTTAATTTAACAAATATGAGTTGAATTTTGAGGCGTCTATAATTGTCTCAGATGTTACATAAGAGAGGACCGTGATAAACTTCTACTTTGGAAAGTCATCATCAAACATATATGATATGATACGAAGAATAATAATAGTAATAAAATAATTACCAATAATGACTAAAATAGCCCCGTAAAAAAGACTACTAAGATGATGTTGCTAGAAATGGATTTTCCGTTGTTACAACAGGCCGCTGTAACAGATCGGGACCGTCCGGTTTAAATGGACGGCCGAGATTGCTTTTACTTAATATAATCTTAACCGTTCAGTTTGAAATCAATGGTACTTGTGATTGCTTAGTGCGACAAACTGTGTTGTTTTGCAACAGCAGCCGATCAACATCCGATGTTGCTATATAAGATTAAACTATTCTCAATTAATCAAAACTTATATGTAACTTTTGTTGTAAAAAAATCAGTGACGAAACAACATCAGGAAGTACACCATCAACAGCACCAGCAGATTTACCTGATGATGAAGCGGCAGATAATGTAGAATCACCAGAGAATTCACCAACTAAAGCACCAACAAATGCACCTGCAGGTGCACCTAAATTGACACCAGCAAATGCAGCACCTGAATTATCACCAAAACAAGCTGCACCCTTAAAGGCACCATCTAGTGCACCTTTAAAGGCACCATCACCTATACCATCATTTACTCGCTATGCATCATCTCCCAAAGCATGAGATATATGTTGAATTAGTTCTACAATAGATGTATTATTTTGTGTATACTTAGTAGTAGAGTCCATACAAATCTTTGTCAAGTACAAGAATATATAATAGGATATCATAGGATAAAAAATATTTAGTTGTATTGTATTAATCAACCATTTTTTTTTTGGAATCATTGTATTAATCAACCTAGAAAGTTTTGCATTTTAATTAGGGGAGAATTTCATGTTCTTTGTTCAACACCCATATTTTATTTTCAAATTTTGATGTTGCCATACAAAAGGTATTTAATAAGCTTTTATATATGCTGCTTGCTAACGTTATTTTTTTTTTTATAAAAGAAGATTGAAGTGGAACTAAGAAAAACTAAAGTGTTTATATGTGGACCCGAATTCAATGATGTAAAAAAATAGGTTTCATGATGTAATCGATCATAACCATTGATTTGAGATCAGACGGTTCATATTTAAAATACAATTTTATAAAGCAAAACAATTTCAGCCGCTCATCAGAGATCGGGAGGTACAGATTAGTTACAGCGAGGTGCTGTAAGTGTGGAAAATGTGATTCCTTTATAAGTAGTGGTGTGCAAATGTGAGTCTAATGGTTTGAACATTTTGAACTATATGCACTAAAAAACACATACACGTCAAAAAGTCCGTTTGGACTTGAGAGAGGAGTGCTTCGAAGAGGCCTAATTATTTTTGTTAATGTTTTTCAAACTCATTCATATTTACGAAAAATTAGGGTTTTTGAAAATCTTGGTGAAAAACAGATCATGAACCTAAATAAGAGAATGAAGAAATTAGTGTCTTGCATTCTTGGTTTATCAACAACTTTTTTTCTCTAATTTTTTCTACATTTCTTGGTAGGGAAATGCTGATTATCGCGAATGATAGCATCACGAGAGGCTCACGAATGACGTGGCACTGCCACTTGCGTGTTTCACTTCATTTTTTTAAGCCGCGTTTTGTTTTCTTCTTTCAAACCAAGTTAACCTTCCATGTAAAATATCTTTATCGACAAAAGTGAACTCACCGCCGGTACATCGTTATCTTTGTTTGGATTCCTTGGAAGCCAATTTGAGAAGTGGATACATGCTATGTAAGGGTTTAGTTTTGTGCAAGTCTTTCTCCTCTCTTTCCATTCCAACTTCTTCCATCTTTATTATTTTTTCTGTACTCTCTCTCAAGTCTCAACCGTTGGAAATTTGGGATCACTGTGTGCACTACTATTTCTCATGACTTGTTCTTTTGTATGGTCCCAAGTCCCAATATCAGATCATCACTCTCACTTCCATTTGTACATATGAGAAGAAAAGGTATTGCAACAAAACAGAGCAGATCTTGTTCAAAAAAAAAACAGAGTTTTTTGGGGCATTCGGTGACGGAAAAACAGAGTATACGTGGGCAACACAAGTGATAATAAGGCAAAGCGGTTACAATATTTTCATATTAATAAAGAATCAATAAAGAATACAAATATAACTAAGATATTTTTTGGAAAAATAACCATTCGTGATCCATTCGTGAGATTTGGTTCGCGATAAATAGCATTGCTCTTCTTGGTATATATGCATAGACCTCGAAATTGAAATCAAAAGTGCCTACAACATTGGCATCTTACTTCTTCACCCTACAAATACTATAAACAGTACTGTATCAAATGTCGGTACTGTTGTCAAAATCTATGCGAAAATAACATTTTGATTAAAAAATATTTATACTATGAGTTTAAACACTATGCACCGTCGGTGTAAATTAATTTTACACTGACAACCAATAAAAATGAAGCATTCTTCTACATCATATTAAGAAAATGAGGTTTAATAGGGTGATGTGACCTAAAACATGGTTGATATTAGTTGACAGTGTAAAATTATTTTACGGTACATATTTTTTTTTTCTTATGCTATTACGTAACTAATAATTAATTAATTGTAATAAAGATTTTAGGTGCTTTAGGAGTTCCATTTTTAATTTTAATAAAAATAGTTGTTGTTAACAATCGTAAAATTTGGTACCATCGTGATAAAAAAAGAAACGTGCAGTGAGTATGGAAAATCTCAGATCTGATGTGATTCACGTGTTATATATTTTTTTAGTACGATGATTGGCATGCTAATTTTTTGGCTCTTGTTAACTAGTGCACCAGATATCAGTTAAGGAGCCAAAAAGAACAATAAAAGAAAAAATGCGCATTAAAAACACTAAAATTTAGACTTTGTTATGTTGACTACACAATATCAAAAAAAAAAAATTCACATTTAAATGCTTAACCAATGCCCCGCTGCCTAATTATTTTAGTGCTATATTTACTTTCGACAATATTTTAGAATAGCTATGTTGTTGTGGATATGAAAATGGAAGATCATGCGTTGTGTGATCAATTATACATTATGAAATTTATACATTTGGTCAAAGGCTTCTTTTTTTTTTTTGGTAGAATGGCAAAAGGCTTAATAAAAAGTGAACTGATACTTAGGCGCAAAAAAAAAGTGAACTGATAAAGAAAAAGTTAAAATTAAGGATGTTTTTAAGGATATTTTTAAAATTAAGGATATACTTAGCTTGTTTGAAATTTGGATAAGTTTTGTTTTTTCAAATTTGGATAAGTTCTTAATTTACCATCCTAAAATTATCTTTTCAACAAAAACCTCATAATATATTCTTATTCTTAATATATATTACATATTTCTTTCTTTTAACATTTTTATCGAAAATAATAACAACACATAATCATTAGATTAGATCCATGTGTAAAAAGCTTTACACATGGTACATAGTATACAAATTAATTTCTAAATACAACGAATTAAAAAAAAAAGAAAATTTGAATACATTATGATTTCTTTTTATTTATGATTAATATGTCTAATTATAATCACTATGTATTCCTTTTATTACTCTATGAATTATCAGAAAATGGATAACGATGAACTATAATGATATATGCTGCCTCGTTAAAGTACTATATCTTATAATCTACTATATATAAAAAAATTTCTTCCAAATTTATTTATATATAGTTGTATTAATTAATGTTTTCTGTACTATTCTGATAAGCAATAGCTGTAATATATAACGTGCTTTTCTTTGAATCAGCTTATATATAATTAATAACGCAACCATATGATATATGACATTACATGTCACACATAATCTCTCTCTGTGTATAAGCTATTGTGTTCTTTTCTTTGAGTTAAGAAATTATCATCATAGAAGAAAAATAAGGTAGCTATGAGTTTTGTTCGGAAGGAGAATGAAGAAGGAAGGGATTTGAAGAAGCCATTTCTACATACAGGAAGTTGGTATAGAATTGGTGAAAGAAGACAATCAAGTAGTTTTTTTGGGTCAACACAAGCTATTCGTGATTCTTCCATTTCTGTTATTGCTTGTGTTCTCATTGTTGCTTTGGGTCCTATTCAATTTGGTTTTACAGTATGTAATTTTATTTTATTTATTTTTCTCTTTTCATTTTCATCATTTTAATTATTACGCACTTTGCATAAACTTCATATTATGGACCAGATACATATCATTTATTGCAGGCAGGGTATACATCACCTACACAATCAGCAATCATCACTGATCTTGGTCTCTCAGTTTCAGAGGTATGAGAATTTGTATATGATCGTAATTAGGGGTCAAAAGTGTTATTATGAGAATTAGGAGGCCAAAATCGCAAGTTTGTGAAAGTTATGGGGTCAAAAGTGCAATTTAGCCTAAATTATTTTATGTTCAAAATTATGTTTGACAAATGCTCACTCAATGACATGCTTAGTTGATATGATTCCATCTTCTTGATCTTCTGTTTTTTTTTTCTCTTAGCCTAATTTTTTTTCTTATTTTGTTATATAGTTTTCTTTGTTTGGTTCTTTGTCCAATGTGGGTGCTATGGTTGGAGCAATAGCTAGTGGTCAAATTGCTGAGTATATGGGGCGCAAAGGGGTAACCCCTTTTCTTCTTTTCTTATATTGCATTGTATTTACATGTGTATTTTTCATTTACTTATCAAAATTCACTGTTTTCTAAAATTGCAGTCTTTGATGATTGCATCTATTCCCAATATTATTGGCTGGTTGTTCATCTCATTTGCAAAAGTGAGTTTGGATCATTTTGATTTTTGCTCAATTTACTTAAATTCTTATTTTCCCGATGTTGGTCGTCTATTCACGAGGTGTCAGCTCAGTGATAAGAGTTTGACTTTGTAGAGCTGTAACCTCAAAGGGCAGATTTTAACATATTTTGCATATTTCAGGATTCTTCTTTTCTCTACATGGGAAGATTGTTGGAAGGATTTGGCGTCGGAATAATATCTTACACGGTAATGTCAAAATGTTTTCACTTTTTCTACTAAGTTATTAAGTTATGTGTTAAGACAATAATCGAGTATTTAAATTCATATAGGTGCCGGTATATATAGCTGAGATATCGCCTCAAAACTTGAGGGGAGCTCTAGTTTCAGTTAACCAGGTTGGTAAATAGTAAATACCATCAAGATTAGTTAGAGTTAACTTGCTATTTTCATGCTAGGTATAAATAAATTTTCACTATACTAGATTAAGTGAACTTTTTTTTGGTTTGTTTTCTGCATAGCTTTCTGTCACCATTGGAATTATGTTGGCTTATTTGCTAGGACTTTTTGTTCAATGGAGATACCTTGCAATTATAGGTAATATAGCCTATACAACTATACTATTTTTTTATGATTAAGAAGAATCGAACTCAGTACCACAAGATTTACAACACTTATACACTGCGCACCAACCACTTGTGCTAGACCCTGATGGTATATACAACGTCTCCATGATGGCTTAAATGTTATGTGACAAAATTTACAATAAGCAACTTATTCCCTACTCTTGCAGGAATTATACCTTGTACATTATTGATACCTGGTTTATTCTTCATTCCCGAGTCTCCAAGATGGCTAGTAAGCTTTGTGAATCAGTATTCTCAATTTTCGTTGAATATGTAATATATAATGTAATATAAAGTTTATTTGATTTGCGCGAATACAGGCAAAAATGGGAATGACAGAAGAATTTGAAAATTCCTTACAAGTACTCAGAGGTTTTGAAACTGATATTTCTTTAGAAGTCAATGAAATTAAGGTGTGATAATTAACATTCATTTTGGTTGCATGTCCTTCATATAGTTTCAAGATGTCTAAATTTTTATTGATGAGAGTCATTTCATTCAGACTGCGGTTTCATCGTCAAGCAGAAGAACTACTGTTCGATTTGCCGAACTTAAGCAAAGAAGATATTGGCTTCCTTTAATGGTAACTTGTTTTTCTATAAGCATTATCTGCTTAACAAATTAACATTGACATCAGAGACTAATCAGCTTATACTAACTCTGCGTCATATATTCGATTGCTAGATTGGAATTGGACTTCTTGTTTTGCAACAACTTTCTGGGATTAATGGTGTTCTTTTTTATTCCAGTACTATCTTTCAAAATGCTGGTATGTTGTACTGATTATGTACTATTTCTCAATTAAAATCATTTTAAGATTCTTCACTTGCAAAAAAGTCCTTATAAGCTTACAAATGTTTATGCAAAAACTAAATGAGAGAGTTTATGAAACAATTTGCATTCCTAAGCAAATTTCAACTTATACTAGAAGCTATTTTTTTAATAAAATCACATATCTCATAATTTCATTACATATTAAACAGGAATTAGTTCGAGTGACGCAGCTACATTTGGAGTTGGCGCTGTTCAGGTTCGACCGAAAGGAAATTAAACTTTGTAAAGTTCCCATTTTTTTTTCTGTCAATTACTCTCAAACCATAACCTGAAAAGTATTTACATGTCATCTAGGTTCTTGCTACCACTTTAACTTTGTGGTTGGCAGACAAATCCGGTCGCCGGCTTCTACTTATTGTGAGTCTAAACTTTTTCTATCATGTTTAATTACAAACTTACTACTTTTTTAGAGAGTTAGAAAGAGATTAATCAAAATCTCCTATTGCAGGTTTCTGCATCTGGAATGACTTTGAGTCTTTTAGTTGTTTCGATCGCATTCTACTTGAAGGTAATACTATTTTTTTTGTTTGTTATTGTATAAACATCATACTTTAACAATATATTATTACATGCATGCATAACTGTTTAGAAATTAGATTGCATATCAGCAAATTTTTCTTTATGTTTTGGTTTTTTAGATGGATAATATATTGTGTTGAATTTGCTCTCAGGATTATATTTCACCAGATTCTTCTTTATATGGGATATTGAGCCTCTTGTCTATGGGTGGAGTTGTGGTATGTAAATGAAAATGCAAATTCACTATACAACTAAAAATTTTGATTACTTGTTTCCCAAGCTATTTTATTATAACCTTTCAATTTCTTTCAGGTCATGGTTATTGCATTCTCTTTGGGAATGGGAGCTATGCCATGGATTATAATGTCTGAGGTACCATATATGCTTCAATAATGATATGCACCACAATCTTTTCTTTAAGAACCTGTCTTATATATTATAATGTAGCAAGTTAATGAAATGTAATTTATTTTAATGTCGGTATTCAATTATTAAACTCGAATATTTCTAAAACGGAATATCGATTGATTGCATTTGAAGTCACAACTGATGACTTGATGTGTTGAATATATTGCATAACAGATTCTTCCGATTAACATCAAAGGCCTTGCTGGAAGTTTTGCAACACTTGCCAATTGGTTCTTTTCCTGGCTGGTTACATTGACAGCAAATTTGCTCTTGGATTGGAGTTCTGGAGGTTTGTGTGCATTGTTTGTCTTTGTTATTTTGCTCTAAATGTCTTGATATTTGTTACTAACTAGAAGATTCCTTTGTTTTTATCAGGAACCTTCACAATATATACAGTTGTATGTGCTTTCACAGTAGGATTTGTTGCTATTTGGGTTCCTGAGACGAAGGGAAAAACTCTTGAAGAAATCCAACAGTTTTTCAGATGAAGTTTCCTTTCTAGCAGTAGGACTTCAGCTTATGCACCTTGTTAATTGTTGTTCATTAATTCGATTCATTTTTATGTTCTTTTGGTTTGTTAGATATGAAAACCAAAGAAGTATAGTTATTATACATATGTTGCATTTTTTTTTATCGATCGATTGTCACTACCATTGGTGATTGATTGATTGGAGATAACTCTCTCATTGAACATTTTACAGTAAAATGTAAAAGTATTATGAGATATTTGTGAAGCAAAACATATATATATTATAGTTGGTGTTATCAATTTTAATGCCGTCGACAATGCAATATAACTTTTAAATTATGCAGAACAAGAAAGTTCAACACAATTGCTTAATAAACCCTCCACATGTCGGGGGAAGAAATGGTCGTTGATTGTTAAGAATGAAATTTGTTATGGTTTTCACTTCCTGTAAGTATGGCCAAAAGAAAATGATTGATTCAAATCTCATCTTCATCCATCTGGAATCGCTTCGATCTTTTGTTTTTTTGTGTTGTTTCAATTTTGTTCTACCATAATTCTTTCTTTATTTTATTTATCATACATTAACGGTACCCTAGATGCATGTGTAAGCGTAAGGTTGTTCAAATATCATTTTAAATAGTAAACTTAAACTCATGGATTTTACAGTTTTTAAAGTATGATTCTCATATTAAGGTCTTATTTGGCCCTACTTATTTTTTACTTTTCTACTTCTCTTTAAAAGAAATAGAGAAGTAGAAAATTTCTCCTTAAACAAATTAGAGAAATAAAGTAAAGAAGTAGAAAATAAGGAGAAGTTGGGTCAAACACAATTTTTTACTTATTTACTACTTTTAAGGAGAAGAAAAAAGTGGAAAATAAGTAGGTCCAAACGGGACCTAAATTAAAGCTAAAATTATTTTGAGAAAATCGTAAATCAAAACAAATTTACAAGTTTAAACTATTATAAAATTACTTAAACTTACACGTTTCACTTAAAGACTCAATTTTTTAATCAATTCAAAAGCTCAATTTTATCATTTAAAAAAGTTAAAAATATTTTTAATAATAATACATATAATATCATTTTTTCCAAAAAAAAATAAAAAATACTCCGTTTTTTTTAATGTCTTTTTAGAATATTAACACCAACTTCCTAAGTGTCTTTTTAAATTTTAAGTATATTTTTGCATATTATCTTCCTATTATATATTTATTTTAATATTCCTAGTTTTTTGCACACACTTTCTCTTTCCAATAAATTTAATATATTATGTAGAAAAAAAAATAATAAGTTAAGTACAAAAAAAAAATAAAAATAAAAAAACTTAATATATATATATATATATATAGGAGTTTAATTGTTGTGCACCGTCGGTGTAATTTTTTTTTACACACATATCCAATGACGCGTTGCCACATCATTTAATGAATGTGACACATCATGTGTTTTTAATTACCATACATGACGTGTTAGTATATTATTGGACGCATGTGCAAAATAACTTTATACCGACGGTGCATATAAATTAAATTCATATATATAGCATTAATTAGTTTTATTAAAAAAATAAGAGTATTTGACAAAAGTTTGAAGAAATAAGATATTCAAAAGATTATCACTTGTTTGATAGTTTTTTTTTTTTTTATTGACGAAATGGTAAAGCCATTAGAAACTCACACACATAAAATGGAGTGATCGGAGTGAGTAGCTAACCTTATCTTTCCAAATTCAAACTCAAGGGTGCAGTAAAGTGTGTATTAAAAAGGAACCGAACAAACCAAAATATTGCCTCATTTGTCAACCTCAAATTTTTCCAAAACCACGGTTTCTAGGATCTAGCTACATGATGTCATACACATCCCGATCAAAATTGAATGGTTCAAATTTTAAGTTAAATATTGAAAAATTTAAAAAATCAGTATCAATAGAGTATGGTGTTTCATTTGTACTAACAATATATCAGTATCAATAATATTAACATTACAAATAGAGTACAAGATTTCCTTTGGTATATATCTAGCTGTGGATATTACAACAATCTTTTAAAGTTTTATTGCAACTGATATAATTAATTTACTTGTCAATCATACAACGTCTCATCATGTTACATTAGTATTTTCTCTAAAACCAACTAGCAATTTTCTTAATCTTGGTTCTCTGATAAAAGCCAAATGAACACAAAAACCAAGTTTTCCAGAAGTTTTCGGTTAATCAATCTTGTGAGACCATTCAGTAAGTGTGTATTCTCACTATTGTTAATTTTCATTGTCATCTTTAGAATCACATGGGTAAGATTATATGCCACTAATGTTGGTGAACTCATGCCCTCTTGTTGGTTAGATTATGAAAGATTCAATCTCTGCAATTTAAAGAGAAGAAATTAGTAAGTTTTCAGTTAATCAATCTTATAAGATCTGTTTTTTGTCAAAACAAAAATCTTATGAGACCATCCAGTAAGTATGTCTTCTCACAGTTCTTAATTTCAACAGTCATCTTTAGAATCACATGGGTAAGATTGTCTGTCATTTATGTTGGTGAACTCCTGTCCTCTTATTGTTTAGATTATGAAAGATTCAAATCCTTGTAACTTAAAAGAGAGAAAATTAGTAATTTGCTTTGAATCCACTTGACCTAGTCCATATTTGGGTTGTTTGAATTATCATACATCATTATAAATACCTTTAAATGGCAGAAAACATTTAGAGTTGCTCACCTTATCTTTCCAAAGTCAAGCTCAAGGGTTGCAGTAAAGAGTGTATTAAAAAGGAACAGAACAAATATTGCTCATTTGTGTGTCAACCTCAAAATTTTCCAAAACCACCGCTTCAAGGATCTAACACTGTGCGGCCATAACTCTTTGACTACATGATGTCATACACATCTCGATCAAAATTTGCTCAAAATCGAACGGCAGAGATATGTGCAAGCACTATGCAGTCACAATGCATCTACTCCCAATTCCTATAAGTTGTACAAATCATTGCAAATCTTCTACCAAATTTTTAGTGACACTAAATTCCAAATCTTCTACAAAAGCAAAAGTTGGTAAGCACGGTTTTGCTTCTAGGTGTCAAAAACTAGAGTTTTTATTATAAGGAAACCATTGCAAATTTGCAATAAAATTCTAACAGCTGCAAATATAGTTGATGACCATATTAACAATTCTCATGTAATGATCCATGAATTGACGTTACTGGTATCCAAAAGCTAAATGAAAACATTAGCCTGAATGTGCATATTTCAATATTCAATAGAGTACGATGTTTCATTTGTACTAACAATATATCAGAATCAATAATATTAACATTACGAATAGAGTACAAGATTTCCTTTGGTGTATATCTAGCTGTGTTTCTTTTCAAGTTTTATTGCAACTGATATAATTTACATGTCAATCTTGTTTGTCAAATTTACATGAGAAAGTACTAATCTTTTCATTTTTTTTTTTGTTTTGTTTGAGTTGTTGTGGTATAGTGAAGTGTTGTGCTGATTTAGTGATGTTGATGGGATTTTGTGCAGAAATGATGAAATGAGTAGGGGATACTTTGCTGATATGGCTGAGTTCAAGAAACATGGCGGTAAGGTATTGCAATTTTATGATCATGATAATAATTTGTTGGGTTGGATTCAGTTTGTTAGTGGAAAATAACTATTTTCATGGATTGTTTGATTTGTTTGATATTTTGATCTTGTTTGGATAAACAATTTAATTAAGTTTTATGCAATTTAAAGCTATTTAAAATAGTGTATGGACTTATTTAAAACTATTTAAATGTTAAATGTTGAAGTCAAATAACTCAGATATGGATTAGGTAATGAATTCATAGCAAATTACTAATTTCTTATCTTCTCTTTAAATTGCAGGGATTGAATCTTTCATAATCTAACCAACAAGAGGTCACGAGTTCACCAACATAAATGACAGACAATCTTACCCATGTGATTCTAAAGATGACAATGGAAATTAACAACTGTGAGAAGACACACTTAGTGAATGACCTGTAAGATTTTTTTTTTTTACAACACTAATTTCTTTCTCTTTGACTTGCAGGGATTAGATCTCTCACAATCTAGCCAACAAGAGGATACATAAATGACAGACAATTTTCATGGTTACTTGTTGATGTGGAGAAACAAGAGTATTTATGGAATAAGGGTTTCATCATTTCATTGACGCATGTGAAAAAACACACTCATTTCATTGACACCTATGAGAAAACACACTCATCCCATTAACAATTGTGTGAGACTGTAGATGTGGAGAAACAAGAATATTTATGGAAGAAGGGTTTCATCATCCCATTGACAACTGTTCATCATCCCATTGACAACTGTGAGAAAACACATTCATCTCATTGACAACTATGAGAAAACACAGAAAACACACTCATCTCATTGACAACTATGAGAAAACACACTCATCTTATTGACGACTGTGAGAAAACACACTCATCTCATTGACAACTATGAGAAAACACACTCATCTTATTGACGACGGTGAGAAAACACACTCATCTTATTGACGACTGTGAGAAAACACACTTACCAGATGTGGAAGAACAAGAGTATTTAAAGAAGAAAGGTTTCATCATCCCAACAATCCTACCCATGTGATTCCTTACCACCCATATCCATGTTGGTTGTCATTTCAGCTCTTAAGGAAAGAAGAAGTCTCTCAAGGTAAAAGATGTTTTGGCAGATTTAAGAGAGTGAGATTTTAATTTCCTTACTACACATCTTCCTCTGAAGCAAACTCAGGAATTGCTGCTAAACAACCCAAGTATGGATTAGGTCAGTGGATTTAAACAAAATACTAATGTCTTCTTTGAATTGCACGGATTGAATCTTTCATAATCTAACCAACAAGAAAGAAAACTGCATTAAAAAAACAAGAAAAACTTACTAATTTCAAAACAAATTACTAATTTCTTCTCAATGAATTGCAGGATTGAATCTTTCATAATATAACCAAGAGAACAAAAGTTCACCAACATAAAAGACAGACACAATTCTACTCATGTGATTCTGAATGTGACAATGAAAATTAATAACTCTGTGAAAACACACTTACCAGATGACTTCATAAATTGATTGACTAAAGATTTTTGCATTTTTATCACTTGTGACATGCCTTAAACTATAACTCAACATCTTTTAAAAATAAATAAACTATAATTTAACATAATCTATGCACAAAAATTGGCTATTTAAGTGGGAGGCAGTTATCTATATAAGATTGTTGCTGTGACCAACAATCCAATGGTATAAACTTACCGATATATGTTTATGCTTAGAGGCCGTCTTCCATTTGCAGTATGCTTATCCATATCATCCAATGGTATTAAAAAATTGGATGTTTATGCTTATCCAATGGTATAAAGTAGTGGGACTGATGAATGTTTTTAAATTTTTGAAATAAAAGCACTTTTCAACCCACAACTTTATCTCAATTTTAATTTTCTTACTTTTAAATTATGATTTTACTCCCCAAATTTTAAAATCTTTGACTTGTCGTCAATCGGTCCCAAAATAAATCACTTATTTTTTACTTTGTGTACTATTTATATAATCTACTTTGATCATATTTTTCTATTAATATATAAATGCAAATATTAGGACATGAGATGTTTGATTTGTCTCGATAAATATTTTCAAAATATATAATTTTTAATACGAAGAAAATGAGGAAATAATAATTCACCTTGTTAACCTGTAGGGTATGAGTATGAAGAATGTTTCACATATCACAATTATACCTTCTTTTATAATGACATGAAAATCATACATAAGCAGGTATCAATTTTTTTACACATATGTTATATTGAGAAATTGAAGATGTAATTTGCATTTTTCAATGATATTTGAATTCATGATGAGTTTGATAGAATAAAAAAAATGAAACACATTAATTTTATAATTTTGTCAAAGATTACTTCAGTTTCTACAAAATCACAACGTGACACTATGATTTCGCCAATCTCACCATTAATCCAAAAATGTAGAGATAACACAAGGCCTTGTCAAATAAGAATGATCAATATTTTGACAAGATGACAATATTATACAAAACTTGTTCAAATATAAGAATCATCACTAACGAAAGTTCGATTTAGTAGAAGAGATCCTCACATTTAATGTGTACTACCGGTGTCTAACGGTGTTTCAGAAGACCAACTCAACCGAGTTCATGTCTAAAAGCTATAGCATCTCAATCTCATGTTAGAACTCAACATCAGCAGCAACTGCTTGCCAGATTATCCACCATACTATTGGAAACAGACAGGTTTGAATGTGTGATTGTTAGGTTGAATTATTGAACATAGCATCATTGATTCTGTCGATGCCGATATCAGATATGGGATCAATGGGCTTCTCATCATCACCATCGTCCGAAAATTCAACCCTCAAAGGATCCCTACTGAATTCATCTGAACAAAGAGAAGTCGAAATCAGTTATTAAAAACCTTGAACTCACAAATTCACTAGAATAACACAGTCTTGAGAAAAGAATAACCGAAATGTAATTCTCAAATGCTAAAATGATATAACTTGGATGAAGAGGACTCAAACACAATTTTTTTTATGCAGATATATTTAGTAAATAAGTTATTCACATGTGCTAAAAACTTAGGAAGTAATCTACCAATCAAAATTAACCACACTCACATTGCTAAAGAATTCTACAATAAACTCACCATAAACAGTGTTTATGGATGCAGGAGAAGGTGTTGACATGAAATTAAGGCCAATGTAGAATGCCAGCATTAATACAATGGTCACCATCACATAAGTTGGTACCGCCAAAGCCCAGTATCTGAAGAGCATAAGTAGTTTTCAATACACACAAGTAGTTTAACAGCTAAATTGAAGAGCTTACTGCACCTGCTTCATACACCTTAGCTGACTGAGTTTACATTTGTACATGTGTTTATACAAGCTATTCTAACCTAGTAATGGACAAATGGGCCGAATACAAATTACTAAAAATAAAAGATTACTCCTAATAATAGAAGACACACTATTTACAACAGTACAAAATTAAATAAATTAAGGCTCGAGAATTATTCTCACTTTAGAGAGAACCTGCATGGTTGCTAAAGCTTCAAATGATAACAGGAAGAAGTGTCTAACCTGCTAGGATAATATGAGATGCCAATAGAATGTAGCCATGATTCTGGAACATATGCCCATACCAAGAAAATAACTGTTCACAAAGAAAAATGAAGTAAAAATAAAATTAATAAAATGCTAAAATTGTACAGAATACAAAGCTATAGATACATGGTAAACTAGTAGTAATACAAAATTGTACAGAATACAAAGTTATTGTGATCATGGTTTTTTATTTTTTTTTTGAATGGAAAATATTATTATTAATAATCAGATCTTTGTACAAGATGAACAGAGACCCGTAAAAGAGGGCTTTATTTTGATCATGGCTAAAACAACAGAAAATCAGAGAAGGATAAAGACGGGGCTTCAAAGTAAAACACACACAAAATGGATCAACTTCCCTCGTAATTTGGGCTGGTCCTAACTCAATTCTACAAAATTGGCTTGTAAGATGCCATATCTAGGTAATGTGGGAACCCACCCCCTCACACCCAACAAAATGACGGTTTTGGAAGCTACAATAAAGGCAACCCAAATACTGCATTAAGCGGCCAACGGCATACTGCAATTAAGGCCGAATTTTCAACACAACCCTCACGGCTAGGACCACTTAAAGCGTGGACGACATGAAAATCCAAAAATAATGGATCTAACAACAGGCTCTGATACCATCTTACAATTTGAGTTGTTCTACATATAACATAGAAGGTTGTTCTACATTGTAGGCAATATGATGATCAGCAGCTGCTGCTGGATTCATATTGCCCACAATGTAGAACAACCTTATATGTTGAATGTAAGCAATTTTGTGGAGCAAATTGCAACAAGTCATAAACAACTTATAGACATGTCATGTATTATTTTTACTAGTGTATCCAAAGATTCCTGATAGATAGAGCAGAGAAGTGCAGAAAATGGAATGAAAATGTGAGTGTACTGATTGATAATGAAATTCAGTAGTGAGAAATAGACTCGCTACAAACTGACCCAGAGCCTAGACTCCTCGGAGAACACTTTCTTTGTCTACACTTTCTAACATAAAGCTGAACGATACCCCTTAATCTCTCCACTCGTTTCTTTTAATTGACTCAAGGCATAACAAACTGCCAGCTAGGCAACACTCTTTTCCTCTCATACACCCTCCATATTGTTGGCTTATTATTCTTACGATTAATCAACAACTCAACTACTGCCCAAATGTAATTGGTGCACTATCAATTCCAAACACTAATATAAGCGCTCATGTCATGAGATAAACCTAATGAATTCTACATAAGCCTTTCCAAATACTCCCTACATGCACAATTAAAATAAACTCAGTCTCAAACAACGGAATTCTCTGCTATTGTTCTATGGTTCACTATTTAGAGGCGTTATAGCATAGTTGTGAAGCGGAATTTGAACAATTTAACCTCAAGCCTAAGCCTATACTATTTCACATATAATTTTGGTATTTTTGGGATAACATATACCATTTGAAATCAATAAATTAAACGAAAACAATGCGAATCTTTATAATTATTAATTTTTACTCTCAATCAAACCAACTAAATGATAAAATAGTAGTGAATAAGAAATTAAACCTGTAGCAACAACAGTGGTTATAGATCCAACAAAACCATAAACCTCAGAAGGCTTAGGGCCATGGTCGGCTGACAATCCAGATGCAGAGTTGTTTTTTTCATCGGAATCAAGAAACGACACAGTTGCCCTCCGTTGTCTTGAAAGACTCAGTGTTCTTCTTGGACTGTTAACAGAATGGGGACTTTCCATTTCGCATTCCTTCAATTACAACTAACAAAACATACAACGGTGTATCTTAGGACCCTACAACAACACCAACAACAATTATCTCCAATAATCAATAACAAAGAGCTATCCATAACAAAAATCAATATCAAACACACACACATCAGAAACCTCAATTTTGAAGAATAACAAAAACAACAACAATCATAAAAACTCCAATTTTTTAAGAATAACACAAAATCACAATTTTATTTTGTTTGGTTACATGCAGTTAGCGATGACTAATCAAAATCACAAATTTTGAACATATCAAAAACACTAAGAAGTAACAATGATGTGACAACACAATATATTACTAATAGTCCCAATTGCATAATCAATCAGCCAATTTATCACAAAACCCTAAATAATGAGATTTTTAGATTGATTACCTGCTGAGAGAGATTTCAGTAGTAGAAATGGATGGCGGGAACAAATGAAACGAAAGCTGCGACGCCAAGTTAAGTTCAAATCAACTCTTTATGCTTTGCTTTGAGTTATGTGCTGTCACGAGTGTTATTGCAAGTATTTATCTTTGTTTCTATAATTCACGCTGAAGTTGGTTCAATTTGGTTTGATTTTGAGCATAAAATTCATCCCAATTATGAGATAAAAATGCATGCGGTTTGGTTCGGTTGATTTTTTAAAAATCATTCAAACCAAATTAATGCGGTTTGGATTGGTTCAGTTGGTGCGATTTACAGCATAAAGAAGAAGAAATCGGGCTAAATACAATTTTGATAAAGTTTTTAAAATAAAAAGTGTCCTTTTTTTTAAAAGAAGAAAATACAATATAAGTGACTTAAAAAAAATTATGATAATTATCTTTTTTAAATGAGTTAGGATTCGTTGACACCAGGTGTCAAAGTTTATATTGACACCAAATCTTGACCATTTATTTTATTAGATCTAATGACTCAATTTCATTCTTTTAAATTTTAATACCTAAGTTGTCAAAAAAAAATCATATCTAACAAATCATATCTTTCCTTTTATGAAATAAATAAAACAATTCATCTTCTTCCCTACTCCAAGTTAATTGTTCTCTCAACAAGCATCATCAACAAGAACCATGATCATAAAAAAAAAAATGGGCATGACATGATAAGCGTTGATAAATTACGGTTGATTAGTATACCAAAAAAAAATTACGGTTGATTAGGTTAAATTGAATAAGCAAAAACCAAAAAGGTTTTCGTAAGAAAACAAAAGAAAGAAAAAAAAAATTAAGTAATAAGACTTTCCTCTAAAATTCGTACGCTGTATAATATTCAAGCCAAAATTCTACAAACAACCAGTGACCTAATAAATTAACCATGATTATTTCATTTTGAAATAAAAGACGTTGGCAAATATACAAAATTTGACAGTGTTTTTTGCTTAATTTTTTTCATGTTGCGAGAACATAAAGAAATTAAAGAGAGTGTTTTCCTCTCCTTCGTCAGGTAGCAATGTACGTAGATTCTAAGTTTCATCATTCATGAGGC
Source organism: Trifolium pratense (assembly GCF_020283565.1). NCBI lineage: Eukaryota > Viridiplantae > Streptophyta > Magnoliopsida > Fabales > Fabaceae > Trifolium > Trifolium pratense. The sequence continues at coordinate 41,848,609 of NC_060059.1, read as the reverse complement.
TTGTGGCAGAGAGAAAAAGAAATTAAAGAATGCCCGATAAAAGAGGGAATTGGATATAATTGTGTAGATGTTAGAGGATTTGTTTTTTATGTCATAAATTATATATATCTAATGGATAAATATCAACCATCAGATAAAATAAAATAAATGGTCAAGATTTAGTGTTAATATAAGCTTTGACACCTGGTGTCAACGGATCCTGACTCTTTTTAAATTGTTATTATTGTTATTGTCTTTTTTCTGTATATGCATATTATATCATGTAAATTGTAAACAATAAAATAAATTAAATTTTTCTATGTTTATTTTGGGCTTAATTAGTTAAATGGTCTCTTAAAGACATTTTAGGTTTCACAATAGTCCTTAAAGAAAAAAAATCCGGATTGATCCCTTGACCATATGACTGTTAGTCACAATGGTCATTTCCGTTAGTTTTTAACACCAAATATATTAGGTGGACCAACATTATATGTGGTCCACCATAGATATCAATAAATCTTTTAGTTTAACCCGTTTGATCTTTATTGGCAAAAAATAGCCATTAATTTTGAATGTCCATTATGAACTACCAACACTTCATCTTCTTCACTCCCCTTCTTCATCATCTTCATCAAACCCCATATCTTCAAACAGCAAACCCAGAAAGAAAGAAAAAAAAATTGAAGCTTCAATGGGCCTTTTTCCCTGCTGGTAATACTGAAAATAGATATCAACACAATTTTTCACCCCGTATAATATTGGCCTTGACTGGTTTGCTAGTTTGTAAATGGCTTTAATCACTTTTCTGGATCTGGGATGCAGAATGTTGCTCCCTCCGTTTGGTGGAGAAAATTCCATGTATTCATGTATAACCTTTGGTGTTGTAGTTGTAGTAATTAGTAAATCAATAGACAGTATTTGTTTAATCAAGAAGCACAAGGATTTCGTGTTTCTTCTCCCTCTCTTCATTTATCATCAATTAATTAATAGCTTCATCAATTGTTCCAGGCATGGTGGCTATGGCGGTTTGACTAATTCAAAGTGAGACGGTGGGGGTAGATTCAGATCTGTGAGGATGGAGAACTGGAATTTTGTGGGTTGAAGTTTATTTTGAGTTAATATTATAAGCACATCCGATGGCTGAGATTCAAATTAGTCACAATACGGCCTTATGCTAATAGTAAAATATAGACAAATCCATTATATATCAAACTAAACAGAACAGCCAATAAAACTTCAGACATAACATAATTGTCTCAGCACATCCCAGCAAAAAAAATTACTGTTACCAAAAGAGGCCACATAGAGTAGAGTCTAGATAAATGTCGAGATCACGAGTCACAGATTAAGCCATTGCTTAGCAGTCACATTAGTTGGATCTATAGCTCACTACAGGACTGCCTTTAAGAGTTTTTCAGTCAGGTCTTTGGGGAGCCCCATAACACTATCGGTTGTGCCTACCTGTAAATATACCACCACATAGAAATCATCAAACTGGAACTAGGAAGTAAAATGAGAGCAATCTTATCCCAGCAAGAAAGCAGCTAGCAATATCACTTGCACTAAACAACTTGCCATAAGCATATTGACATTTTGACACTACCGGCTTGTTATTATTTAGGTAAGCACAAAAATTTCACTAAGTTTGAAAAATGGCTTTGGTTCAGTTTGGGTGGGGTAAAGAAACCCCAAGCTAAACTAGCCATGGTCTATAGATTTCTAAATCAGTTTGTAGGATTTTCCTCCAACCACAATCTCTAAGAGGTGAACAACATAAAACCACCATTTCATGGATTCATTAGACTAGACATTGGATGCAAAAATCTCTATACACTAAACTATCGGGGTTTCGACCGAGAAATGCAGTCCAAAGCCAAGGCAACCTGTCTCTTATAGGCTTATGTCTATAATATAATTAAGATGCACTGAAATTTCCAAGTATGAAAGAGGAGTTAACTAACCACTTCTTTGACATATGGAAATATTAAAGGATGCTCTATTATCAGCCCTCCAGCAACGTAGAGAGTAATTCCCTCATCAACCTAAACAAGAAAGGGATAAAAAGCATTTCAACTACTTAAATCAACAACTGAAGAGACTTCATATTATAAACACTTCCTGTTCAAGAAAACTCCATGAAATAATCAATTAAAAGAAACAACACATACCAGCTTCTCAATGATTTCATCTGGTATTTCATTGAAATAAATCTGTAAAACATCACAAGACGAAATCAACTTCCGCAACTAATGCATGCATATTTGAATTTAAAATTCCAATATTAAAAAGTAGTAGTTCCAAATTTTGAAAGCATTTTTCAAAGACTATTTAAAAGCTGATATAAACTAATATTCACTGCTTTTAAAAAGGCAAAAAATATGACATTCATTGTCCTTTTCAGAAGCCACATCCCCTCCAATACATAATGGGAATCTCTTGAATAGTTTAAGTATCTAAGTCAAAGAGAAATGAGCAAGTGACGGGCGATCATTTGTAATGAGAGTATCTCTTGTGAGTGAGTGTTTATCGTTCTTTGTAGGTTTTGAACGAGGTACTTGGGTTTGTAAGGTACTAAGGTGATACACTTGTAGTTGTAGTGGGTTTTATTATAGTTTCTACACAACTAATAATCTTATTTCCGATAGTAAAGAGATGCCAAACCTCATTAGTTCTTGTGTTTTTTTTTTTTTTTGCAGCAGCAGCAAAAAAGGAAATATATTAAAAAAGGCATAAGGAATGCCCAGAGAGTTACACAGATACTTAGAATAGGCTGCTATCCAAACTAAAGCAACTTGATACCTAACAAAGAGATAGCAAACAAGAAAACAATACAACCAATACCTGATAAACTAACAAGGCAAGATAATTAACTCGTCCCTTTACATCACAGACAACACTTTTATCATATATAACAAAAAGCAGCCCTTAAAAAATAAACTACCAGAACCTTTAGAAAATCCGACTGTAGCATCAGCTTGAAATTGAATTCATTAGCACGGATTACTCATGTTCCCGGCCCTTGTCACACAAGCTAACGACTTAAGCACAGCGAATAAAACTCAAAGTGCCCAATCTGATATGAGACCTCCAATAGTCCAATTAGAAGGGTCAATGTAAGAAAGAGAACAGGAACAACAGAGGATGAAAACCCTTGAAGTCAATGTAACAGAGTAACTAACAACTGTTCAGTTGGTAGAGTAGTTAGGGGAGAAAGGAAATATGAGGTTGAGTACTGAGTAAGGTGAAAGAGCAGGTATTTATGTACCCATTCTGCTGGGGGGGAGTCCAGGTGTCTAGTAAATCCTGGGTTTTCTTACATTCAAAATCATTCTGAAGTATCCTTGTTCTGAACCTAAATGGACCAAATAGAGACCAGGGTTCTCTCAAAAAAGAAATTCGTTATTTCTTAATTTCTGATCCACTTCCTATAAACATCGCTTGCAACTCGTTATCCCAACAAAAGGAACAAGGTGAAGAGCTAGCTTCCTATGTATTCATTCAAAATGTCACATAAGTGATACAAGTGCAACAGGTCAGACTGAATAAAAAAGGTAGGAGCAAATAATACCTCCACACGATCTGATCCACCTTTTCTCAATCCTGTTTTGAGATTTGTAACTAATACAGATCCCACAGTTGCTGCTTGCCTTCCAGAATAATCTAAAATTGCACAAAGAGCCATTAGATATGAGTATAGGAGGTGGTTGTAAGTTCATACTTCAAGACACAACCACTGAAGAAGAGAAAGGAAACTATTTTTAAATTATAAATGATTAAAATAAAACATTAAGCAGACCTTTCAAGAATTGCCGAGCTTCTTCTTTGCTAGATGGCTTTTCCCTAATCACACCTTCATAGACCACCACCTCCAAATCATTTGGCAAAAATTATAATAAGCCAAAAGAAAATGTTGACCAAAAAATAAATCGACAATTTCTGCCACAAACTATTCTTGGTTGTCACCATAAGGCCATTTATTTATGAGGATAGCAAGCACGCAAGCGTGCGAGTTTAGAGATTAAGAATGGAAGTTATCTAGGCACAGGCCTCCTTAACACCAAGAATCAATTTGTTGGATATATGTAGGTAATTAACCAACACAAGACAATTATAGTCCATGAAGACAAAACTTCACTACTAACAACCAAGGAAGAAAGAGAAAGGGAAAGAGAAGCAAATGAAAAAAGACAATTTTAGAGGCAGCACTACTGAACATTTTCTGATTTTTCTTTCAACAGAATTTTTTTTCAAAAATGTTATTGTTTATGCAAAAGAGGACGAACAATTGCAAACTAGAAAATAAAAATTTAGAAGAACATGATGTATACTTGGTCAGAAGTAATTAATAAAGTTGGCTCGGCATCCTTTAAGTAGTCACCAACAGGGAGCCTTTGTAAGATGGCTTCTGCCTAAGCAAAAAAATTAGGAGCATAGAAAGTATCAGAAGATTAGCTGCACCACTATAAAAGAACTACATCATTTTATAAATCATGAATAAAGTAATAACAGGACATCACCAAGGATTTTTTTCAAGCAAAAAAGGGAAAACACCACTGATGCAACAGTTGAAAACAATGAGCAACTTGAAACTGAAGAACTTAATATGTAGGTCATGCTCTTCGATGATTTTATAATGAGCAACTAGTTATTCAGTTATACAACCATGTCTTCCATTTTTGCATTCAATTCTTAAAAAACCATGCAATATTCATTCAATTCTTAAAAAACCATGCAATATTCATGTCCTGGTATTTGGTAGTTCCCTCAGATATATTCATGAAAACCAAAAAGGAAAAGGTAGAAAATAAAAACCGATGTGATTATAGTATTGTTAACAAGACAACATTTGGTCAATGACTTTGTACACCCCGTTTCTTCTTAAAAATGGCTGAAGAAGCCAGATCTGTAACATTCAAACTGGAGCACACTACCACACTAAATCCTCTAAGAACGAAACTGTATATCCTCAATTAATAAATGGCCATTTATGTGACAAACCAACCTAGTGACGCGCAAAATTTAACTAAGGGGCAACAATGCCAAGAAAATGAAACATGACATACTGTATCAGCGGCAATTAAAAGCGTTGGTTCGTCAACCCTCTCTTGATTACCAGTAGTTTGAAGTTTGGATATAATGGCATCAGCCTGACGCACAATTCACATCGATAATCAGATGACAATTGAACTATAAACACACCCTTCCAATTCCATTAATAACAAAGTGAAACAAGACAGAGAAAGCACCAAAGCAAGTGGTCTAAACATATCTTTTTATGCTACTTCTACTCCCTAGTAGGAAATTACAACAACAAACGTACTAAAAACATATTTAACCCTAATAATAAACCATCAATGAGAATAAAATTAAGCAATATCATTAAAATTATTAACAGAACCCTAATAATAAAACGACAAACCTTGGCTTCGGCTAGGGCCGTAACTAACTCTTCTGGAGTATCCTTTCGGATGCTCTTCTCATCGATATCCGCAGTCTACAAGAAAACAGTCAAGATTAAAGCTAAAATTGAAACGAAAATTGAATCGGAGAATATATGCAATGTACCATTAATGTGAATTCGTAACCCATTTCCGATAAAATCTTGCGGCGTGCAACGGAGGATGAACCCAATATAATCTGCAAAAAAGTTATAGGGAGTGAATTAACAAAGAGAAACCCTAAATTCGATGAAGATGGAAAATGGAAACCCTAAATTGAAGAAAAGTTATAACTTATAGCGTTACCTTGTAAGAAGAAGTTGCGGGTTCCATTGTGAGATAGAAATGAATGGCGGGAACGAAAGTTGCGACGATAAGTTAAATTCAAATCAACCTAAAGTGTTATGTGCTGTGTGTTTCTTTCTGCAAGGGTTTGCTTTTTGCTTTGTTTGCGTTAAATGAAAATGTTGGCTCTAACAATATCCTAACAAGTTAAAAATAAATAAATAAATAAATAAATAAATAAAGTAGTCTGACGGCTATAAAATTTTATTGTGAATAAATGGAGTGTCGCGGTTCGAAGCCCGACTTTGCATATGTAGTGTGATGTCTTACTAATTGAATCAGGTTTATGGGGACTAACATGTTAAACTTAACAAACAATTATTTTTGTAGAAGAGATAAATGAAATGGAAAAATATTGCTTCTGATTTTAAAGAGACGGTTTATCTTTTTAAATTTATTAAATAAATAAATTTAAAAGATAAAATTGTATGCGTACCAAAAATCATGCTTAAGACAGTTATGTCTTATAACTTGTTGATGTGGCATTTTACAATGAGATCAACGTTTTAAACATATCTCATATGTTTTTCAACATTTTAGAAGGAGACGCACCAACCGTACACTACTACATGATGAATGCAACCCCTTATAATGTGAGATGCTATCTAGCAGATGAAATTTATCTTGAGTAAGCTACATTTGTTGAAACTATCCCAATGCCTCAAGGAGAAATGAGAAAATTATTTGCCACATGACAAGAATCAATAAGAAATTATGTAGAGCGACCCAATCTCGATTTGCAATTGTATGCTGTCAGTTGCGTTCTTGGCACATAGATACAATGAAACATATCATGTATGCATCCATCTTAATACATAACATGATTGTTGAAGACGAATGTGACACGTAATAATAATAATAATAATAATAATAATAATAATAATAATAATAATAATAATAATAATAATAATAATAATAATTTTGATTACAATCATGATATATAACAATGACATTCCATCAGCAGATCAAGTTTCTAATGATCCTCATCCACACTTTTTCGAAACATACATGCAAAGAAGGGCACAAAGAAAGGCACATATTCAAGAAAAACAAATTCATCGTCAACTTCAAGCAAACTTGGTGGAGTATATTTTGGGAACGTTCATACAGGAGAACAACAAAAATTAATTTATATATTTCTCATTGTTATGTATTTCACTTTATTATGTATTTATCGTGGTTACGTGTTTCTCATCATTATGTATTTTTTTGTCATTATGTACTTGTAGTCGTTTTAATTTATTATATTTTGTATGTATTTATCATTTATTTATTATATATTTTTTTAATTTTTTAAATATTTTAACATATTAATAAAAAATAATTGAATTAATATTTAAATTTAAATCAAAATTAATTGGAAATAAAAAGAATATAAATTGGTGGAATCAAATATGAATCGTTGTCATTTCAGTGAAATGAGGGGCAATCTAACTGGATTGTATTATCACATTGGACATTGAACAATCTTATAAGTGATTCTAATACCACACATTCACCTAAAATCTTAAAGCATTGATATATAGGTTTTCTCACTTATAACATATTCAATCTCAACTCTTCTAATTAATGTGAGTTCACACACTTAATAAATCATAACATGTAACAATTTAGACTCACTAAAAGCAACTTTAAGTAACCATCTAAGTTCCCATCTTTGATGTTCTAAGGATATTTTGTGACCACACCTAGTACTTCCTCCTCCTCCAATGATTGTTGTTATCATTTAAGAATAGTCCTTAATATTTTTTTCTTCACAGATTAGAGATGATTGAGTTGACACCCACGTATCAGAACATTTTCTTAATTAGGACTGCAAAATATAAAGAGTTAAGAAAAAAGTGTTGGGGTTGATTGCAATGTGAATCTTACATTGCTAATGAAGGAAAAAAGGTCAAGAAAATTATATTTGAGAAGTCTCACATTGTTTAGAAAAGTGAAGAGTGGAGGAGCTCAATGTTATATACAGAGACCTCAAGTTCCTTGTTTCAATACACCAAACAATAGTACATGTAAACACTTTAAGTTTATATTTGTGTCTTTTTTTCTTTTCTCTTATGCTCTTGTTTAAGAGTATTTGAGATGTAGTTCAAATATTTACTTTGGAGAGTCAGTCATGGGGTGGTTGACAGTGAAGTATATGTGTCGTAATAATTTTCACATAGTGTTTATTCTCTGGTTTTGACAACGACCGTGGTTTTTTCTCCAGTTTTGGAACTTCCACATTATATTCTTATGTTGTGATTACATTTTTTTTATTTTCTCTATTCCGATTTTTTCCAACATAAAGAAACATGATTTCTAAGTGAAAATCGGTTGGTGTTCTTAAAACTCATGTGGTAGTTGTTTTATTATAAAGAAAGTTTGTTGGCATGTGATGACCGACTGTTGTGTGAGCAAAGCAATAGATTATTGTGCATTTTACTTTTATTATTAATAATATAATATAATATTCTAATATGCATTTGATTTTTTACATAGTCTTAGATATCAAAATTATATCTAACGGTTTCATACCTTCAAGACAGAAATGATGAATAAGTACATGTTATATGGTCGGTGGTCTGATTAAAAGCATACATACATTAACGTGTACATTTAGTACCGTCACTTTAGATCAACTTCAGTTCATTCTTGTTAGTTAGTTAATTATTATATGTAGTTTAATTAGTTTATTGGTCCCTTAAAAACATTTTAGGTTTTATAATGGTCCCTTAAAGAAAAAAAGGTCCGGATTGGTCCCTTAAAGAAAAAAAGACTCGGATTGGTCCCTTAAATACATATATGTTTGTCATATTGGTCATTTTCGTTAAATTTTAACTCCAAATATAACAAAAAATTCCAATTGTTAAAATTTTAAAAATTAATAAGGTTTTTGGTGGACCACTTAGACTTAACGACATCCACAATTCAGTCAACTAAAACTAACGTTTTTTGTGAAAAATTGACGGAAAGGACCAATGTGAGAAACAGATGTGTCTTTAAGGGACCAATCCAGACCTTTTTTTCTTTAAGGACCATCGTGAAACCTAAAATGTCTTTAAGGAACCAATAGACTAATTAAGCCTATATTTTTATTATTGTTCCCTCTTGATATTCAAGAATTTGGATTATATAGTGTAACTTAATATTATATTTTATATTTGCATTATCCACATCCTTTGTTTTTAAGCAAACAAACATACTTGAAAACAAACCAACACTTAGCTTCAAGGTCCTCTACAATCTTTTATAAGATTGCAACTCTTAAGTCGCTATCATTTTTATTCACCCAAAAGAGAACTTAAAATGAAGTTAATAAGAGACTTGAGTTCTTAAGCAAGTGGTCAAATGTTTGATCTTTTAACTCTTACGGATAAAAGAAATTCAGTTCGAATAGGAGAATTCACTTTATGTGGATCAGATTTTCCGATTGAGATTAGTCACTAATAAACAGCTGCGAAAACTTCATTTAATAACATGGTAAAAAAAAAAACTTATAGTCAATGACCATGCTTTAGCACATCATGAATGATTAAGTGATGGGCATGTCCTTGATTAAGATAATTGATTTACACATTTTAATGTTACATATAGCATGATAATAGTAGAGTACCTGCGTCAAAAAAACAAAAACAAAATAGTAGAGTACCTATATAAAAACATTAGATTAATTAGTTTTTATTTTGATGATATAAAAACATTAGACTTTTGGTTCTTATAGAACCAAGCTAGATGCATATGTTTTGGTCTTCACTTAATTAACTTGATTGGTACTCTTTTCCACCCAACGATTTGGTCTGCTTACTTCACTGAAGGCTTAGAAACTTCAACCTACATTACAAAAACAATATTTGTAGATTTTATGGTGTGTGAGTAAATGAAACAGGGCAAATGAATAAATAATAAAACTATATATTCTAAATTATAATGTAGATTTTCATTACTAAAAAGTTAATCGGCTATCAAAATTACATGCACAAAATATGAAATTCATACTTAATTTTGTGATCATCCTTACAAAATCGATTTATAAAGTGAATGATATTGATGTCTCTCTTAATAGACTTTTTCTGACCTCTTAGTATTTGAGTTGAGCCTAAACGCAACCTTACAAAACCAATTTATAAGGTGAGAATTGCCTCCACTTATAAACATATTTTCCGATCATTTCTCATCTGATGTGGGAGGAACTCTTTAATGATATGACCCGATTGATAGGCTATAATACTAAAATTTTAGAGTTAAAATATTTTATACAAAACCAACTCGTAAGGTAAGATATTATAAACTTTCTTCAGGACTTATCTATTTTCAACATGAGATTTGAGTTTTTCCTATTACTAGTAAACAAGGATTAAGCAATAAAATACCTTTGTTCTTCATCATTGTAAGTGTAACCTTTAATGCTACCTCCTATTGTTGGAGCATTTCTGTATTTAGGTAATGGAACATGACCTTGTTCAATCTGCTTCAAATCTTCAACTAGCATCTCATAATGCCTTTTAACTTCCTCAACCGTCTTCCCTCCGACAGCCCTCGCAATCTTCTGCCACCGATCCGGGGTGTCCTTGTCATAGATAGCCAAAGCATTCTCAAATCTTTTGTTCTGCTTTGTTGTCCAACCTGAACTTGAAGCCATTTTAGCAACACTTAATGATAGTGTTATAAGACAATAATATGGTAACAAAATTTAGTGTTTTAGTAGAGATGTGTGAATGAGCCAATGAGAAGGTGATTATTGTGGTGCCCTTTATATACCAATGGAAGGATAGAAAGTGTGTTTGTTGCTAGCTGTTGCTTTCAGAGCATAATAGTGGGACAAACTGTTGAAAAGTCTTGGAACTTTTTTAGGTAATAATTTAACATTTTTTTTTGGATCAAAGTGATAATTTAAGATTTTTATTGAGTTTGCATTGTACTATTAGTTTAAATAATACTGTAATGTTTAATGCTTGAACTTCAAGAAATGTTGTACTTAATTAGAAATACTATACTATTATTAGACTCATGATTCTATAGCCGACTTTCCCTAAACTAATAAAGTTAATGATAATGCATTTTCACATGCATGTTTTCTTTGGACTATTCACAATTAAATAATTAGAAGAATGTCCTTGAGTTGACATGATCACTAAATTTAAATTTAAACTGAAATCTATAAATTTGAATATCAAGTTTAGGCCACCACATATATTATACAATCTCATCAGTTGAGTTTATAAAGAGTGTTACCCCAAACTTTACAAGTTGGTTTAACTCAACTCAAATTCTAATAACTAATCAAAGTTTACCCAAAATCCGTTAGGCCACCTACTTAGTGGCAGCCCTAAAGGTTTGCAGGAGGTGCAATCCTGTATAGGGTCTCATGTTTATGTGTAATTAACTCAAAATTTTAATTCATCATGTGCGTGTGCGTTAAACCAACTTTATAGTTTATACACACTGAAAATCTTATGAATAGCTCTGAACCTACTATTAGGTCACTTGGGTCACACTCTAAATTAAGATTTTGTCGCGTGGAGAAAAAAATTAGCATGTACTAATGCGTTAAACCAACTTTATACACACGAAAAAATCTTATGAATATCTCTGCACCTACTATTAGGTCACTGGGGTCATGTTAATATTTTGTCATTCAGAGAAAAATTATGTTCATTTACCTAATAACAATCAGATAATAACACACAATACCTAAATTTTTTGTTTCACGTGTGATGATTGATCATGAAAATTTTGTTTTTGAGTTTATGTGGTTCATCATGATTTTTTGTTTCATATGTAGTACTTATGTTATGGATAGGTCTCATTTTGTACTGTTATAAGGATCCAGTTCACGGGCCTAGGTATCATCCAACCATGTACGAAATTTCACCCTAAAATCATCAATATTAGCTGTGTATGGTTCAAACAGAAAAAGCACAAAATTACTTTTTTTTTAATCTTTTGGGTGTTTCCTTATTCTGTTTGTGGTTGAGGAACCAAAGTGGCTCACTGCATCCTTCATACTCTTCAATCTTCCAAGAAATGACAAATTGGTGTGGCAGTTATCATATGGTTTTTGTCACTTGTTAATAGGTTAGCAACATTTCATCTTTATAATAAACATATCTAAGTTATTGTGCGTCAAATAATATCCAAAGTCTTGGTTTCAGAAGATGGAATGTCTAATTTATTTTTATCTGGTGAACTAATTGTAAGCAAAACAAACGGAACGTGCCTTGGAAGAATTTGTTTGTTACCGAGCTTTATTATTGGAAATAACAAAAATATCTATGAATGCTCAAAGTTTACCTAAAGCGAGTTTTCAAGAAACTGCTAGAGTTTAAGCAAAAGCCGCTATTCGTGGTCGTTTACCGTCGTAAGTATGTGACACAGTTACAACAGGAAATCCACATTTTCGTTAAACTAACGTTAGCTTCGATGAATAATGCGAGACTTGATCCAGTAACAACTCTCAAATCTCAATCAATCAAAACTAAAGAGGGTTGTCAAATCTTTGTGCATGGACCCTCAATTTTTCCAGTCAACCTCAATGTTTCAATCATAAGTTTGCTTTTGAAATATTGTTCACTTTGGTTCTTGTGAGTCTTCACGGTCATGTATTAGTTAAAATTTTAAAATTAACGAATAAATGATCGAGTTAGTCTTAAAATAACATTTTATTTTCAATTACTTCATAAACTATATAAAATTTGTCAATTTAGTCTCATCTTCATAAAATAATGTGTTGAAAAATTTGAGTATCCAAATATCATTGTCGATGTTAACATCACATTATTTAAAACCCCAAAACTAGTGTGGGCAAAATAGTTTTCAGCGAGTTGGCATCCACATGGGCATGTTACATGTGCATTTGATGCCCACCTCATCGTACTCTTAATAAATAAGATTGAATTGATTTTTGGATAAGTGGTAAGATTGAAAAATCACACCGAATTACTATGAATTGTTTTTTTACATGAAACTTTCGTCAAAAAATTACAATCACTTATTGTGATTTTGTCAATTTCATCTTTCATCGAAACATATATGCACTATATTAAAGTACTTGACATCATTCAAAATAAAGGACGATTTTGTCTATTCCTAAATTTTAAGTACTAAAATGACATACTCGTAAAATTTCAAAGATTAATCTAATGGTTTATGAAAGAAAAAAAAAAAACTTTCCACACATTAAAAGTTGTAAATGAGCTTTATTTGATTCACATTGAATTGAATGAAATGAAAAAGACAGCAAAAGTTACAAGGAACAGAATCTTTATTATCTTTAGAGTTGAGCTGATTTATCTTCTTTGTCTCTATGAATGGAATATAATCAGTCTCAGAATATATATATTTTGCTGATACCTAATGGAAAATATTTGGTCTAAAGTTAGAACAAGTATTTAGAACTTTTCAGCAAAAGGGGGAGGAAAAACTTGTTGAGAAAAATATAATACTACATGAAATTTTAGGAACTCAATATGAATAGACCGCTATATATACTTTGGAAGAAATTGGGATATAGAATAACAAAAAAAAAAAAAAAAAGCTTCTAAGGTGGAAAATGAATGAGAATGATAAGGATTCCAGATTTTTGCGTTTATTAGTGACTTTACCATATAATTAGGGAATAACTGCTCCTTTATTCATCAAAACCCCTAAATTAGGCTATTTTGACAAGACCATTTTGTTAGCTATTTTACTATGGTTCTATATTGAACATTTGAACATCAGGAATATGTTATTCCTTCATTTCAAGTAGTACTAGTGCTCATATTGATAGATAGATGTATTAGATGGAACAATAATAACCACTTTTGTGTTATCAACTTATCATCAATGTTGATGGTAGCTGTCATGGCTCTCCGATTCATGCAGGCTTTGGAGGAATTATCAGAAACAAATTATGCTATTATTTATGCTTATATGGTTTTATTCAGAACTCTTCAGACATCTTACTCGTTGAATTATATGCTATCTTCCATGGTCTCACCTTAGTTAAATATATGGAATTTGATACACTGGTCTGCTAATCTGACTCCCTTCATTGCATCAATCTCATCAACGGTCCCAACATTCAACTTCATGTTCATGCTCATAGAATAGGACCACTTATATCAGAATAGCATTCACAGAAATGTTCTAACATAGAGTAGAATCGAACATTGAAGAGATTAGTTGACTTCAGATGTCGGTTTCTCGATTCATACTTCTCCTCCGGATGGCACGCTAGAGCTTCTCATAAGCGACACGACTGAAACTTTTTTCCTTCGTGGATAGTTCCCTTGGTCGTGTTTTTTCCTTTTTGTTTTTTCTTTATTTAGCTTTGTAACAACAAAAAAAAAAACCCTATTAATCGGCATTTCTATTTCCAATTGACGAAGTTAATTTGAAATTATCGAGGTTGTATTATATTTATATCCAATCTTATCTTAAATATATACAAAAGTTGATAAAAAATTTTATGTATTTGATATAAAATTTGGACCAAAATATATCGATTATTGTTTTTTCAATTTTTTTTGTGTGTAAATCGGGTATCCTCTGCGCGTAACTGCAGAGACTAATCCCTCGAGCCTTGTGGAAACCAAATGGGTGGCAAACTCTCCCTAAGATTTTTAACACTGTTGCATGCCCAAGCCAGAGAATTTATTCATAAAAAGAGAGATAAATATTTTTTTATAAAAAAAAAAAAAAGAAAGATAAATACATTAACTTTTTTTATTAATTTTCTAAGTATATTTAAAACGAAAAAAAAAAGGAACATTTGATAGGAGTAAACATTTTTTTGGAATAATTTTCACTGTCAAAGCATCCATAGTTGGGAATCCAAACTAGTGGTTAAAAATGAGTGTTGTGAGCCAAACTTTTCCAACTTGCATTGAGATTATAATAAAAAGCTTGTGAAGTTGAAAGGGAAGTTCTTGAGGGAATTGGTGTATATATATATATATATATATATATATATACATATGCATGGTTGATAAGAGGATTCTAAATGTAAGAGGATCACTAGTGCCAGGCTGTAATAGATGAGAAGAAGCTTATATTCTTATGAATATTTATCTGATATCATAGTTTGATACTTCATGCATACTTCAAATTACATTTGGTATATGATGATGAGATAGCTAGATTTTGGCATCTACTGTTCTAATTGGATGTCATTTTTGTTATATATTCTCATAAAATTGGGTCTTTTTTTATTTATTTATTTATTAATCATTTGGAATCCAGGGGGAATGGGTCTAGTACCAGAGTTCAGCCACAAAGTAAATAAAGTCTGACAAATTATATTTTTTTTGTCGAGAATCAAATTCAAATTTTTCCGAATAATTCCTAGGGGAAGCTCATTAAACATTTGAGCTAAATATCTAAGTTAAATTGGGTTTATATGAAATTATGGTAAATTCTAATATGGACCACTTCATCAAGTGGTCTATGATAGACCAGTCATGAATAACATTATAATGAATACGAATTTTACAAAATTCACCGTTAGATTGAAAGTTTATATCATATAGATCATTCATAGAATAATTTAGAAAAATTGAAAATCATTTAATATGTTATTGAAATTCATCAAAATTAACGGTTTATTAAATACCGTTAATCTCACGAAAATAAATTTTCACTTACATATATTATTTTTTAGAAGTATAATTTGAATCAGCACAAAAATTTATGTTTTCATGCATGTGTACATCCAAAGTCCTACCAGCGGCGGTATGACAAATATATCTCTTTCGAAGTTCATAAGTACAACTTAAAATTGCAAACAGATTATGTACCAAAAAAAAATTGCAAACACATTTTATATGTTGAAACAGTTATTCTAAGCAACAATTTCCCATTTTTCTATGTTTAATGTGTGTAAATTTTGTTGATAGACTCTTTAAAAAAAAACATCACTCAGTTATTCACTTTAAATTGTCTGATGGTTTCTTTTGGCGTCCTATAAGTTTCTCAAACATCATCGGCTATTTAAGTAACGAACGATAGGTGTTTTTCATTCTTAAATATCTTATTTTTACTCATCCAGTAATGAGGAAAAATAAGACGCACAAGAAACTCATAAAATATCGATAGAAAATATCAAATTGACACGTTAAGAGAGGACCAATTGGTAGTTGGGCTGGTAACATAAAGTTAAGATATTGGGCTTTTCTCAGCTCAGTTCAGCTCAAGTACGGAACAATAAATAGATGATTATTGAAAACCTTTTAAAATGCAACTAATTGATATCGATGTTTTCTCTCCCGACCCCCCTCATTTCTTTTCTACCCCCCAAAAATTCAATTTTGCCCCTTGCGGTTTCAAACATTTTTGCCAAAAAACTTCGGTTCGTATTCACCGAAGCCAAATATTAGACCATTTCGGTAACTGCAAACCGAACATTAGCGTTTTCGGTACACAAAAAATGAACGTCAGCTTGTTCGTTATCTGCGAACCGAAATGTCCTAGATTTCGGTACGTTGGTCGCTGGAATTAGGCAATTTTCGGTAGAAGTTTACCGAAATAACTGTTTCGGTACCTGCGAACCGAAATGTTCCAGATTTCGGTAAGTGGTTACCGAAATTTATCAGCATGTCAGCTTATTTCGGTTCGTATAAACCGCAGTATCCCCGAGGGCAAAAATAGAAATTCAGGGGGTAGAAAAGAATTGAGGGGGGTTGGGAGAGAAAACATCATTGATATCTCTCTCATTCCTCTTCTTTTAATTATATAGTCTAGTAGTAGTATAATTTTGATTCATATATTTTGTGTGGGTTAGTATGTATACCATTAAAAAATAGGCGGTAAGGGTAAGACTATTTTAAGTGGAAAATGTCGATGTTGTTAGCTTAATTATTTTTATTCAGATTCGAATAAAAAGTAAATGAACAATAAATTACACCGCTATATCTTTTTGAATGGTCAGACCAATCATCTTAAATAATACATCTTGAGATTAGGAGACATCACATTTCTATGCATGTCGTATCCGAATCGAATTTAAGACTTTACAGTTGTGTTTGAGTTTTATGCGGTGTTTTTTAATAATTGTCTTTTTATCTCAACAAGAGTTTTTTTTTATGACTTCATATATCATTTACCTGCAACTACGAAGACTAATCTCTTGAGTCTTGCGAGTCCCAAATAGGTGACAAATTCTCTCTAAGAAGTTTAACGATGATGCGTGCTTTATTTTGAAATCGAACTTGAGACCTTAATTAAGTTAGAAAAAGCGTGTTATCTCATTTTAAACACTCTTAAATCACTTCAACGACCATATTTGGAACGTGATCTATAGAAATATTCAAAATAGAAGGAAACAAAATACTAGCCATTGTTTCAATATCTCTATATCATGTCCTATAGTAAAAATTTACAATAATTTGTAGCATTAAAATTTTGCAATAGGATAATACATAGGCATATAGCCATTACAATTATTGGAGCTCTAGACACCCATGTATTTATTGGTTGCTACTTGAGGAAACGACATGATTGTGAGTTTTGAAAACATGGAATGACTAGAAATGAAACTAAAAAGTAAGATGTGAAATGAAACAAATTGAAACTTGGTTGTTTAAATTAATGACTTAACGAGAAAATAATATGCTTGCTTTATATATATATATATATATGGCTTAAATGCAGTTTTGGCCCCCCAAATTTTACAATTGCTTGATTTTGGCCCCCCACATTTCAATTGCTTGTTTTAACCCTCTAAGTTTTACAATTGCTTGATTTTAGTCCTCCAAGTTTCAATTGCTCGATTTTGGCCCCCCAAGTTTACCCCATTTTGCATTTGCTAGCCCCCCGTTGACTTTTTTGACTAAAAATTGCTTATGTGACATTTTAAAAAAAATTAAAAATATGTTTTAATTAAAAAAATTAAAAAATAATAATATTTTCTTTTATAAAAATGTATTAATTTTTTTTTAATAAAAGGTTTAATAATTATTTTTTATTTAAAAAAAAGTTTACAAAGTTTTTAAAAAATAGTTCATAAAATGTTTTTATTACTTTTTTATATAACAAAATTATTTTACAAACTACATATAATAAGAAAAATATTTTATAATTTAGTTTTAAAAAACAATTTGTAATTTATTTATTTATTTTTAAATACTTATTTAATTTTAAAATGCTACATAACCAATTTTTAATCAAAATATTCAACGGGGGGCTAGCAAATGCAAAAGGGGGTAAATTTGGGGGGCCAAAATCGAGCAATTGAAACTTGGAGGGCTAAAATCAAGCAATTGTGAAACTTAGGGGGTTAAAATCAAACAATTGAAACGCGGGGGGCCAAAATCAAGCAATTGTGAAACTTGGGGGGCCAAAACTGCATTTAAGCCTATATATATATATATATATATATATATCCTTCTAAAATATTAAACAATATCGATTATTTTTGTTAGATAAATATGCAATTTAGTCATTTATGTATCATTCTCTATTTTCTACGTAATCACCAAAGTCTTCAAAATATATAAAAAAAAAAAATTATTGTCTTTTTGTTAAGATATGTACTAACAAAATGCATTTTTGTTCATGATAATTTTTCAATTTTATATACTTTATGAATAAGTGCTTTTGAGATTGAATTGAGTGATAGTGGAGTAGAGAACATATATAGGTGTATGTAGAGACAAACTAAAGGTGGCGTCAATGGTATGAATTTTTGCACAGCACACGCAACTAGGAATGCATACAATATAAGTTCCTTTCATGACTAAAATAATTGAAGGAGGAAAAAGTTTTGGTCCCTATTAATCATTTAATTTATTTATACTCTTGTTTTAAGGCTCTCTTTGATAAAAAAATAAATAATGGTTAGATGATAAATTAATTTATAGTAGATAAATTTACCGCAAGTAGTTAATTAATAAATTAATCGATAGCAAAAAAATATGTAATATGTACCTATATTTAGGGACAAAAGAAGTAAATATAAAATGATTTAGAGAAATTTGTTTGATTAATATTTGTATTTTTTCAGTTAAGATGAAAAGGCTTATACCATAAAAAATAAAATAAAGAGATAAAATTGAGAGAAAAATGACAAGCTATAAATTTACTTAAAGTAGCTTATTAGAAAGAACTATAAGCTAGTAAAAATATATTATAAATTTGTGAGTAAAATATGATGGTTATCAAATTGATCGTTTTTAATCATATGAACTTATAAATTATAAACTAGTTTATCGTATTTGCCAAACATGTATTATTTTACTTTAATTTTCATTTTTTATATCATATTTTAGAGCATCTATTTTTACACTTAATTTTTCTTTTTTTTGGTTCAGTGAAGAATTGACAAACATTACTTGAAACTCACACACATAATTGTGATTCTTATATTTGAACTTAAAAATAAAGGTGTCAAATCTAACAATTTCATCATTATTTGTTGAATTATAACTTACAAACTTTTTTACACTTAGTTGGTTTTACTCTTCTATAATTATGTGAAATTTTGTCATATATGGTTGCATATCAAACTTTTTTAAAAAGACAAAAATAAACTATACTTTTTATAACAAATGTCACAAAAGTAAAATCTCCTTATCAGTCAAAATAAAATTTCTTTAACAGAATTATCTCACTTCTTCTCTATCTCCTCTAGGTCTCTTTTTTTTTTTTGGTCTTTTTCTAATTAGTGTGTATGAGACTAACTAATGAGAATATTACTTTTATTTTATTTTGAAAGGGAGAGTATTAATTTTGTAGATTTAATATGAACGATTGTAACAGAATAGGGTCCCATGTGTTTCAAAATTGCACTAATGGACTTAGTCAATGGCATTGTAATTGGACTCAGTCTCCTACAACTTTTTCATTTCTTTTTCCAATAAGTCACTTTCACTTCCAAGAAGACTACATGTTGTAGTTGTAGCCGACTACCAAAAAATCCATATTGTACCACTTCCATCATAATTATATTATCTCTTTTCCATTTTTATTCTAAACAAGACCTTAAACAAAGCATGTACTAGTACTTTTATATTTTCTCCGTCCTATTATATTTATTATCATAATTGACTATTTTTCATCCTCGCCTTATCTCACCTGTTAGAAGGAAACTTGAAAGTTTATTAAGGGAAGGAAGAAAACACGCAAGTTCCTATCAAGCATAATTAGTATTTAATTATTATCATTATTATTTTAGGATTTGTATAAAGTCTATAGAGTCAATCACCTTAATTATTGGAGATATTTGTTCCTTAATTTACTCCATAATTTACTCCAATTAGGTTACTATACTTGTGTATATATACACCTCTTGTAAACTCTCAAAAGTAATGCAATATACAACTTTATTCATTCCTTTATATGGTATCAGTTGGTAACGTTCCAGCCCTACCTTGTTAAACCAAAAAAAAAAAAAAACGCCGTTTTTTTTCTCCGTTTGCCGTAACACTTTGCCTCCCATGGCTTCCGATGGCTCTCGCTCCATAGCTAACCCCTATGAACCCTCCAAACCCTTTGCGTGTATCACCCTCAGCGGTGTCACCAAGCTTCTCCCTACCAATTACCTCAATTGGAAACTCCAGGTAGAAGCCTTCCTTGATGGTTTTGATCTCCTCAAATACACTGATGGATCGTTCCCTGCGCCGACAGCAACGATCACCACCACCGTAACGCCTCCGGTAACATCACCAAACCCTGCTTTTCAAACATGGCGTCGCCAGGATCGCCTCATCTATGGTGCCATCCTCACCACTCTTTCCGACGAGGTGGCCTCCTTGGTGTCCCAGATGAAAACCTCGCACGACCTATGGGAGCTTCTCAAGAACACCTATGCCAAAGCCTCCCGCAGTCACCTTAAACAACTCAAGGAACGTCTTCGGATGGCCTCGAAAGGTACTCAATCCATCACGACCTACATGCACTCTCTGAAGCAAACTGCTGATCTCCTCGCCTCTCTCGGATCTGCTGTCTCCGTCGAGGACATGACCGACCATGTCTTGCGCGGCCTTGATGACGGTTACCGAGCAGTCATTGATGGGGTCAACGCAAGGGACACTCCAATCACCTTTGATGATCTCCTCGAAAAGCTCCTCATCCAGGAACTCTCTTTTGCTGCTGCTCAACGCCAATCACCTGCTCCTGTTACTGCGCTGCACGCTCAGGCAAGGTCGACCAACAACAAGCCTCGACCAAGTCAGGCACCTGCACCGACCAACCAACGCCCAGGTGATCGCAAACCATTCCTTGGTCGATGTCAATGGTGCAACACCAAGGGACACGTCCTCGCTGACTGCCAACTCTTTCGGACCCAACACCCCAGCGTCCCCGCACCTCCTCGTTCTTCTCCGAGCACCACTGGCCAGGCCCAGGCCCACACCGCTACTGCTGGCACATCCTCGCCTGGTTTTCTGCTCGACAGTGGAGCAACACATCATGTGACCAACGACCTTACAAATCTGGCACTTCACCATCCATACACTGGCCCCGACTCCCTCTTCATGGGGAATGGTTCAGGTTTAAACATCTCTCACTCTGGAACACTTTTAATTAATGATTTATCCTTGTCTAATGCTCTTTATGTTCCCTCCATGAAACAACAAATCATTTCTGTTTCTCAACTCACCAAACAAACTAACTCTGCCGTTGTTTTCTTACCAAACTCTTTTTATGTCATGGACTTGCAGACACGCCAAACAACCCATAAAGGCTCATGTGTGAATGGACTTTATCTGTTGCCCACGACCTCACCTTCCGCCCACACCGTCCAAGTGGAATCCTCTGCTTCCTGGCATCACAAGCTTGGACACCCTTCAACTTCCATCTTTAAATTTATTCAACATCATTTTTCTTTAGGTTCAAATAAATTTCCGCAATCAGATTGTAATTCATGCCAAATTAATAAAAGTCATAAACTTCCTTTTCATGAATCTACTCTTACATCTACTTATCCATTAGAAATAATTTTTTCTGATGTATGGACTTCCCCTGTTTTATCTATTGATGGTCTTCGTTACTATTGTTTGTTTGTTGATCATTATACTCGCTATATATGGCTATATCCCATGAAACTAAAATCTGATGTGCAATCTATTTTTCCCAAATTTAAAACACTAGTTGAAAACTTCTACCAACACAAAATAAAAGTCCTATACACTGACAATGGTGGCGAATACATTGGTCTTCGTTCCTTTCTAAGTACTCATGGCATAAGTCACCACACCACTCCCCCTCATACACCCGAACACAATGGCATCTCTGAACGGCGGAATCGGCACATTGCCGAAACCGGTCTCTCCCTCCTTCACCACGCTGGCCTTCCCCTCACCTACTGGCCTCACGCCATGACCACTGCAGCCTACCTCATTAACCGTCTCCCTACCCCAATCCTCGGGCACCAATCACCTTACTCTAAACTCATCCGCATTAGTCCGGATTATCATAAATTAAAATGTTTTGGATGTTTGTGTTTTCCCTGGATTAAACCTTATGCTAACCATAAACTTGCTCCAAAGTCTACTATGTGTGTTTTTGTAGGTTACTCAGCTGATCAACATGCATATCTATGCCTCGATCCTTCAACTGGACGGATTTACACCTCTCGCCATGTCAAGTTCGTTGAAACTGAATTCCCCTTCCGTTCACTGGTGGCCCAACCGATCACGTCCATGACCTCACAGACTGGTCCACTCCAACTGCCCGTCTTGCCGACCATCGCTCCACCTACTGCGAGCACCAATCCCACATCCCCGGATACCTCACTTGTTGAACCTCCCTCCCCGTCTGGCATTTCCTCCCCGACCACATCCCAATCCTCGTCCTCAAATACAACGAGCAATGAAACGACCAGTAATGACCCCCCTTCCTCCTTACAGCCAACATTGCTCCCACAACCACAAACGACCTCTCCCCCCACAACGACCACTGAACCCCATGGCGGTGGGATCATCACCCGGTCCAAAAACAACATCGTCAAACCCATCCACAAACTCAACCTCCATGTCCGTCCCTCATCCCCGATGGAACCTAGTACTATTACCCAAGCCCTTCGTGATCCGGACTGGCGTTCCGCCATGTTGGCTGAATTTGATGCCCTACATCGCAACAACACCTGGGAACTCGTTGGTCGTTCCTCTGCTCAAAATTTGGTTGGTTGTAAGTGGGTCTTTCGCATCAAGAGAAATCCAGATGGGTCCATTGATAGGTACAAGGCTCGATTGGTCGCTAAGGGTTTCCATCAACGCCCTGGTTGTGACTACACAGAAACATTTAGCCCCGTCGTCAAACCAGTGACAATTCGGATCATCCTCGCCTTGGCAGTTCGACAAGGATGGTCCGTCCGCCAGCTTGATGTTAACAATGCCTTTCTTCAAGGGACGCTCAACGAGGAGGTCTACATGGCTCAACCACCTGGCTTTGTTAACAAAAGCTTCCCTGATCATGTCTGTCGCCTAAAGAAGGCGCTCTACGGGTTAAAGCAAGCTCCTCGCGCTTGGTATATGGAACTTCGTGTATTCCTGCTCTCCATTGGCTTCGTCAATTCCACCGCCGATGCTTCTTTGTTCATTCAGCGGACACCACGCGCGACACTATACTTGCTCGTCTATGTCGACGACATCATTGTTACGGGGAGCTCCTCGACAGAATTGTCTCGTCTCATTGCTACACTTGCTGCCCGTTTCTCATTGAAAGATCTTGGCTATCTCAATTATTTCCTGGGTGTTGAAGTCATTCCTTCCGCTGCGGGCATGTTTCTTTCACAACGGAAATACATCACTGATCTCCTTCAAAAGTCGGGCATGACAGAAGCTAAACCAGCGTCCACTCCAATAACTGCTACTCCTCCGCTGCTCAAAAACTCTGGTGATCCCTTGCCCTCCCCGACTGAATACCGAGCACTAGTTGGAAGTCTCCAATACTTGAGTCTTACTCGACCAGACATTGCCTTCGCGACCAACAAACTTGCTCAGTTCATGCAGAACCCGAGCACCATGCACTGGTTGGCTCTCAAGCGCCTACTTCGCTATCTGGCCGGCTCTTGCGACAAAGGCATTTTCATTTCCGCGACTGCTCCCCTGAACTTTCATGCGTACTCAGATGCGGACTGGGCGGGTGACAAAGATGATTACATCTCTACCACTGGTTACCTGCTCTATCTTGGCGACACCCCCATCTCTTGGAGTTCCCGCAAGCAACGCTCGGTTGCTCGATCATCCACTGAAGCTGAATATAAAGCCTTGGCCGACACGGCCAGTGAACTCCTTTGGGTACTCTCTTTGTTCACTGAACTTGGTCACACTCCTACAGCTGGTCCTGTCATCTACTGCGACAATCTTGGTGCTACACATCTGAGTGCTAATCCTGTCTTCCACTCCAGAATGAAGCACATAGCCTTAGCTTATCACTTTGTCCGTGAAAACGTTCAACGTGGCCGTTTTCGTGTTTCCTTCGTCTCTACCAACGACCAGCTTGCTGACATTCTCACCAAGCCTCTGCTTCGCCCCCGGTTCGAGTTTCTACTATCCAAGTTGCATCTTTCTTCCAGGTCGCCCAACTTGCGGGAGGATATCAAGCATAATTAGTATTTAATTATTATCATTATTATTTTAGGATTTGTATAAAGTCTATAGAGTCAATCACCTTAATTATTGGAGATATTTGTTCCTTAATTTACTCCATAATTTACTCCAATTAGGTTACTATACTTGTGTATATATACACCTCTTGTAAACTCTCAAAAGTAATGCAATATACAACTTTCATCGTTGGATCAATTAAGGACTTGAACCTACAATCATTAGGTTAAAAGCCCAATGCTCTACCAACTGAGCATTGAGATTTGAGTCTAATGTCGATTTATAAAATGAAAATTGTTTCGACTTATAAATTCAGGTTTAGGTCATATCATATATAATGTGAAACTTTTTGTTAGAGTGGAAGAGAGTGAGAGAGAGGGAATAGTTTCATCAATGAGCATTGATTTTATTGATCATATGAATACAATTTATAGAGATACAAATTGTAGTGTATTGCTTGGTTAACAAGCTAACTAGAGTAACTAACTCAGGTTAGTTACTAACTAACCAACAAACCAAAAGTAGTTACAAAAACATGTTATAACTAACAAACCAGGGGCGTCTCCGGGTTTTAGGAGGCTCTGTGCAAAATATAAAAGTGGCCCCTTAATATTAAAAATTTAATTTTTTTTTTTAAAAAAATTGTCAATTTAAATCGCGTATAATATAAAAAAATTATTTTTATTTTTGCAAACATATAGATTATCAATATTAAACCAATTGCATTAAATCAAACGAGATAAGAAATACAAAATATTTATCTTTGTATATAACGTCAAAAAAAGAATATCCTAATCTAAGGTTAAATTTTATGCAAAGATAAAAATGGACTAAAACTATATTTACGAGTATAGATAACTAATCTATTGATACTCGTATGATATTATATGAACATTAATAATATATAACTATTAGTTTAGGGCCAAAAAATTATCTATTAATATACATTTGATATTTTATAGGTATAAATAATATATAAGTAATATTATAAGACCTCGAAATTTTGAGCTGAGACCCTCAAAATTTTGAGGCCCGATGCCATCGCACGCCTCGCACATGTGTGCGAGCCGCCACTGTAACAAACTAACAACTATCTTGCAAAGCAAGTAACTATAACAAAACAGAGCGACAAATGTTCCAGCATATGGTACAACATCTTGTGCAACTGATTGAATTGTTCTTCAACACTTTTAACATCTTAGAATTGAGTGTTTAATTTAACATAGCCCTATAAAATTGACTTCTAAAGTAAAAATTATCTCGACTTATAAATTTATGTTATGGCACACTTAACAATCTAGATTAAAGAAACATGATAAATAAGAAAAAAATGAATGATGATTTTACTTAATATTATTCATATTATCTAATGATATTTTTTCATTATGAAGATTAATATTTTGAGAATGTTACACATTATTAGTTAGATGCAACTATAATTAGAAAATAAGCGATCAAAGTTGCACTGCAAATTAAAGTTGACAAATTTTTTTGGACAATTTTCTTATAGTATGGAGAGAGTACTATTGAAAAAGCGGTTGAATTTAATATGAACTAAAAAAACACATGAAAGAATTCGTAGACACAACAAACTCATTTTTGTGATAAGGTATTAGAGATTGAGGTGTTTGACAAGGTCATATAGCTTAATTTTTATTTTATTATTTTTGTATAACTTTTAAGCTTGATTTTTTTGCACTAAGGGTATAAATTAATTTATACTACATAGTATAAAGATCAAATGATGAGATTGATTTTCTTTTTACCGGAAATGATGAGATTTATTAGATAAAATGAGAAAAGTTACTAGGATTGATCCGATGACAAAAGATTTAGATGATATCCACAAAATTTTAGCTCCAACGTCATTGCCTTTATTGTATTAAAAAAATAGTAAAAATTAGGACTCCACGGTGGATATATACTATTTACGAGCGTTTGATCTGTTACAAAATAGTGTATTGGACGATATAATTTTAGTTGTATTGTGTTTGATTTTAAAATTGTTCCTGACACTAACAAACTAAGGGTTAAAAGACGGGACAAAAACTGAAGTTTTTATCCCCACAGAATCATGGGACAACTTTCTTATCCCCACAGAATCATGTGACAACTTTTTGTCATCTGCACAAGTTGTCTAAAATATTAAAATAACCTTTTGTCCATTAAACATCGCACAAGTTTGGATTATCGTTTTGTATCTCTCGATTTTAGTTTAAATTAGTTTGTATATTGACTTTCACCCTAGCATATTCAATAAAGTCGCTTTAATTTATATTTGAACATTATATTAAGTTTTAAATCATAGAGTTTTTTTTTTCACCACTAGTTTAATCTGATTCGGGATCAGTTCTGACATTAAGTAGTTACGGTCCCTTCCATCACAATTAAGAGGGATCGAACCGTATTCCTAATTATAGTTTATTTACTGAGAGTTAAATCACTACTTTTAATTCAAATATTAATTTCAATAATTTATTGACTCGTCTTCAATTAATTTGAAAGAAAACAATTCTCTAAACAACGCACTTACGATGACACCGTAATTTTGTTAAAATTATAAAGTGTAGTACAAAAAGACATTAAATTTTGGTAATACAAACATCAATCCTCTTATCTATTTGTCTTTAATTTTTATCACATATTTCTCTTTACCAAATCCTTCTACAATAGCAACCATAAACACCGTTATAAGTTCTCTTATCTTTTTTATAATTGGCAGGAAAAGGCTAACATATATCAAAGGGGAGTGGAGTTGCTATCGTTACACGTTGGATTGCCATATACTACTATACTAGTGTCACTCACAATCTCTTTCAATTTTTTTATGTTTCAACTTTGCCACATGATTATTGGCAAGTGGCAAAGATGACCATTGACAAGATAACACTCGCGGATACTACTCAAAAAGGTATCATGTATGTATGTATTTATTATTATTATTTAAATAAAACTTTAGAAGTTACAATATCAAGTGTATCGTGCACACGCTCCTAATGTTGTGCACGGTGAATAAGTAATCATTTATATTATAACAAATACGAATTTTATAAAATTTATTGCTGGATTGAAAGTTTATATCATATAGATCATTCATAAAAATTGTGAAATTTTTTGAAAA
This sequence comes from Trifolium pratense, assembly GCF_020283565.1. Taxonomy (NCBI): domain Eukaryota; kingdom Viridiplantae; phylum Streptophyta; class Magnoliopsida; order Fabales; family Fabaceae; genus Trifolium; species Trifolium pratense. The sequence continues at coordinate 41,821,220 of NC_060059.1, read as the reverse complement.
TCATTTGATATGTTATCGGGACTCATAAAAAATAACCGTTTATGAGTTTTTATTAAATACTGTTAATTTTGATGGGTCTAATAACATATCAAATGATTTTTAAAATTTTTTACGAACGATCTATATGATATAAACTTTCAATCCAACAGTGAATTTTGTAAAATTCGTATTCGTTATAATATAAATGGCTACTTGTCCACCCTGGATAACCTATTATCAGAAAAAGATAGAAAAGGTTATAATGACTTTATGGTGGTAAGGTTTAAGTGAGGATGCATTTTTCTTTTTACCAGTTTGAGGATGCATCATGCATGTTAGTAAACATGACATGCATGAAAAATAATACAGAAATATTATGAAAATTTAATTGATGCAAAGAGACAATGATACAAAATGGTAAAAATAAAAATACAAGAGTGTTTATATGGCTTCGATTTAACGTAAAACTAACTAGCTTATTTCTAATAGTCTTCCCACAAGTTCAAAGAAGTTCACAACACTTTCACCTTGGAAGATTAATACAAAGACATATCAAGTCAAAAGAAAAATACAACGAACAATGCCCAAAATACATTTGTCTAAAAATGATATGAATTGTTCCCATGAGTATACCTTAATTGGTAGGGATGTTGCATGTAATATGCGGAGATAATTGTTCGAACTCCGATACTCTCGTGCACTTATACACCTTAAAAGGTGAAATTGTAGCCACCAGGCTATTGGACAAAAAAAAGAATGACATGAACGAATCTTAACTACTAAGTAGGAACTAAAATTATAAATCCATAAGACAAAAACTTAACCACTAAAAAAAAGTCTCACACCAAGGTTTAACCGGTTAGAATAATCAACAATTTAAGACTTAACCATTAAACATGATTTACAATGTTTAACCACTACAAAGCAAAAACGTTAAACAAAGTAGAACAAGACACAAAGTTTAACCACAAAAAAATACTAAAACGCATACTCGTGAGTTTAGCTCGGTTCGTAGAGACATCATATTATTATATGCATGAGTTAAAGTTTGAACCTCAAATACTACACTAATTCACCTTTAAGGTGAAGTTTCTAATCACTGGGTTACTTGACCAAAAACAAATAAATATTCAACCACGCAATATAAAACATAATGTCACAATGTTATTTTGGGACAAATTTTTGTCAAAAATTATAAATATGTTATACTGTCAAATGCCCAAAATTGCATAACTATTTTTCTCTCGTACTAAAGTGTGTCTATAGTCTCGTGGGAATCAAAACCGGACCGGCCGGTCGGACCGTGAACCGGTCATGAAAACAGTTCGGTTTTGAGCAAAAAACGGATAGGAAACCGACCGACAAAAAACCGCGTGAACCGAGGTCGAACCGGTGAACCGGCCGGGCGATTCAAGCGGTTTTGCAGATTTTTTATTTATTTTTTAAAAAATAAGGCAAAACGACGTCATTTTAACTTTTTTTTTAAAAAAAATGAAACAAAACAACGACGTCGTGGGAATAGGAAAGATTTTTGTTTTTCATCTATTTTTCATTTGGTTTGAATTATAAATTTTATTTTATTTTGACTTGTGATATTTTATCTTTTTAATGTGTGAAATTATGAAATATTGAACAATTATTCATATATTTTTATTTATATATTAATTAAAATATATATTTAATTAAAAACGGTTCGACCCCGATTGAACCCGGTCCGACCAATTGAACCTTGAACCGATAAGCTCGCCAGTTCGATGACCGGTCCGATTCTGAAAACCTTGCTTCCAATTGAAGGTGAGATTATTTTTGTATTTTGTTTTTTTAGTTATTGTTTTTAATGAGCATGCATTGAGATACAACTAAGTATGTGTATGTAGGTAGAGTGAGCGGTCGGAGGAGGGAAATACGTGTATAATTAATGTAGCTAGGAACCTCCATCATAAACGTCACGTTCTATAATTAAAAAGATATTAGGATCGATCTCAATGGAGTTAAGATTGAATATTAGTACATTTTTTCTAGACAAAAATAAGATTGAATATTATAAATACACTAAAAAATATATTATGAATACACGGTTTATACGCTCTTAATCAAACAAAAAGAAAAAAGAAGATATTATTATGAATTCATAGACGAAATGTTTTATGGTCAAATTCACACACAACTATTTTCCAACATAAAAACTAAATACTAGTAGCATTTTGGACCAAACTATTGATGGCATTTTGTGACTTTCCTTTGTTTGAAACCATTGCCTTTTAATAATAATCACATCTTAAAATTGATTTCTCCTTTGAAAATTCTACGTGTAGAGACACAAGTGGATACTGGCACAGTTTCTCAGTGCTTATCAGATGGTGATTGATTATCAATCATCAATTCATCATGCATCACCCCCCAATCATATATCTTCACAAAAATAAAAACTCAAGAAAAATAAAAAGAAAAGAAAAATCAAATTTGAAAAGCTACTCTAATTCCACGAAACTTCTCTACTTAAAATCAATAATTTCGTTTTTTTGCATTTGATTCATGTGTACAAGTACAACCTTTTTACATAAGCACAAAAACAAACACACTATTGCCAAAGTTCTTCCAAAAACTACCAATAACACAACCAATCTGTTCACATAGAAAACTTAAACAAAACCAAACCAAACCAAACAATTAACAACAACACTGTTTGTTCAATCTCATTATCACTACCACCACCACCTCCATATTCCAAACTGCATTAATAACACCTCCGGTGAGCTTTGAAAGTGAAAGCTGTGGCAGTTGGGTTGGGGCATAACACTACCACACTCTTCTCCCTAATTAATGCACTACCTCAATCCCACCAATTCTCTTCATACCCATTTAATGTTTTGCCACAGAATTTTCAATACCAAAACAACACCCCTTTCTTGTCACAGCTACATTCTATCTATTCCATCCTTACATTAGATACACTTACCTAAAACCTTAATGGTTGTGTTTCGTTGAAGTCTTGCTCATAAACAAAAAAAACATAAACAACAGAGACACAAGACATTCTTTTAGTTTACAACGTTAATGGTTCCTTCTTATAGACTTAGTCAGAGTTCACAAGAGACAAACAGAGCAACAAAAACAAGTGATGTGAATTTTAACAACCTGTCATCATTAAAGGTACTGTTTTTTTATCAACAACAAAAAAATCAATTTTTTTTTGTTTGTTTATGTTATATACTAAATTTGTTTATATTATCACATGCAGATGAAACTGAGATAAAGGTGAAGTGAAGTTTGTGAGAATTGGAAATGAAAATGAAGAGTGGAATAACTGTGTGTGTTGTTATGATGGTGTTGTTTTTGTTAGTTGAGTTGACAATGAGTTTGAGTTTAAGAGCTGAATGGTCGGCGTTATTGGAGCTTCGTTCGTCGTTGGGGATAAGGGGGAAAATTTGGCATAAAAAAGTCGATCCGTGTGGGAACTGGACAGGTGTTAAATGCAGGAATGATCGAGTTGTTGGTATCAACGTGTCCGGGTTGAAGAGAACCCGGTTGGGTAGTCTTAACCCGAGTTTTGAAGTGGATTCTCTTCAAAATTTCACTCTATTGGAGTCTTTCAATGCTTCTGGGTTCATGCTTAATGGGTCTATTCCTGACTGGTTTGGTGAGAAACTTGGTGCACTGCAGGTGCTGGATTTAAGTTCTTGTTCAATATCTAGTGTGATTCCTGATTCACTTGGGGGTATGAAAAGTTTGAAGATTTTGTTTCTTTCAGGGAATAATCTTACTAGTAGAGTGCCTTCAAGTTTGGGGTTGTTATCTAATCTCTCTATTCTTGATCTCTCTGGAAATATGTTTTCAGGATCAGTACCTGACAATTTCTCTAATCTTGGTAACCTTACAAGGCTTGATCTTTCTAATAATTACTTATCTGGGTCTATTCCACCTGAACTGGGTAGCCTTTCAAAGCTTCAAAATTTGAACCTTTCTAATAATGCTTTCACTGGTTCTGTTCCCTCTCAGTTAGGTAATCTTTCAAAGTTGGCTGAGCTTGATCTGCGTACGAATTCTTTTTCTGGGTTTTTACCTGATAGTTTGTGGTCAATGCCTAGTTTGCACTTTTTTGATGTATCAGGCAACAGTCTCACTGGTCCACTGCCAAAATTGTCTGGTTTAAGTGTTAGCTCAAATGGTGGCATATTCAATCTATCAAACAATTTGTTTTACGGATCTGTAAATGGTTCTACGAGCAAGATTCAAACAATTGATTTATCTGGTAATTATTTGGATGGTGTTGTGCAAGGTGGCGGCGGCGGTCTCAGTGATGTTACTCTATCGAGAAATTGCCTACAGAAGATTCCAAACCAGAGGAGTTTGGAAGATTGTAGAATGTTTTATCTCCAGAGAAATTTAACCTTTGCTAATGGTGACCATGAGTCCAAGAAAAACAATAAAAGAGTGATATTCATACTGGCAGGTATTTTTGGTGGGTTTGGCTTTATTGTGCTACTGGTATTGGTCCTAATATTGGTTCTGAAACAATGTCATAAAAGTAAAAATTTGGAAACTGAAAGAGGGACCACAAATGGGGGGCCTGTTACAGAAGGGGAAAGTCCTACACCTAAGGATCCTGTTTTTGTAACTGCTGTGGGTGAATCATTTACTTTTGAGCAAATACTCCATTTTACCGGGAATTTTGATGAAGCAAACTTAATCAAGCAAGGTCATTCTGGAGACTTTTTCTGGGGAGTTTTGGAAAATGGAGCAACTGTGGTTATCAAAAGGGTAGATTTAAGTTTATTCAAGAAAGAATCTTACATTGTAGAATTGGAATTATTAAGCAAGGTTTCACATGCAAGATTGGTCCCAATTTTGGGACAATGCATGGACAATGAGAAGAATAAATGTATAGTTTACAAGTATATGATAAATGGAGATTTGGCTACTTCCTTACACAGAGTCAATGGTTCAGATGGTAAATTGCAGTCCATGGATTGGATCACAAGATTGAAAATTGCAGCAGGAGCTGCTGAAGGACTAGCTTACCTACATGATTGCAGCCCTCCTCTTGTTCACAGGTAATACTAAATGCACTCTTTAATCTTGTTTGTTATGATTTTTTCATCATGATCACAACACTACAATTGTATCACATTAAATTTTAAGTTTCTTGTCAATAATGCGTAAACTGAGGTAGTCTGCAAATTACTGATATTTTTTATTTTATTTTTAAATTTTTTAAGAGATATCCGAGCTAGTAGTATACTTCTTGATGATAAATTTGAAGTGCGACTTGGAAGTTTGAGTGAGGTTACAACACAAGGAGATTTTCATCAGAATGTCGTGTCAAGAGTTTTCAGCAAGCCACTGTAAGTTTTGAATTAATTAACAACGATAATGTAATAAAGCACAACTGTTTATAATAATTGAAAAAATAAGAGAAGAAATACTGTGAGGATTTATAAATGTATTGAAGCTTCAAATAGTTTTAATATATCTTGAAAATGGTTGGATCGTACCTACAAGCTAGAATGATTTGGTAGATCAATTAATTGTCTTTGTTATGGCTAGTATACTAGTTAGTTCTATTCTTATGGTGCCTGTTTGTATAATAGAGTCATCTCATACTTGTCTTTTGACCTAATTAATTCAAACTATATATAGAAGGTTGTAACCTTTTTTTTCCTTGTGATTTTGCAGATCTTCTAATCAAGGCAATCCCGGTGAGTAAACTGTTTTTTAATCCATTTCTTGTTACCTTTTATCCTATTCCTTTAATGGAAGAAGTTTAATGTGGAATAGTACACTAAAATTTGCCTCCCTGGAATTAGAACAAATGTTAGTGATCTGCTACATGTGAAAGCACTGAGAAAGAATATGCACACTTGCATAAACTTTTGACATTATTGACTTCTAAGTTTTTAAAACTGTTACAATAGAAACCATCGGTGTTTGATTTTATGTTTTGTGGTAATGAACAGGTAAATCATCTGTGACATGTGCCTATGATGTCTACTGTTTTGGAAAGATTTTAATCGAGCTTGTTACCGGTAATATTGACATCAGCAAATCAGATGATGCCACCACAAAGGATTGGTTAGAACAAACCTTGAATTACATCACCATATACGATAAAGAACGGTTGGGTAAGATTGTTGACCCGTCTTTGATAGTTGATGAGGACCTATTGGAAGAGGTATGGGCTATGGCAATCGTGGCTAAGTCATGTCTGAATCCTAAACCTTCAAAACGTCCTCCAATGAAACATGTCCTCAAAGCACTTGAAAATCCATTGAAGATTGTCAGAGAAGAAAGTTTTAGCTCAGCAAAATTGAGAACAACTTCATCTAATAGATCTTGGAGCACTGCATTCTTTGGTAGCTGGAGACACAGTTCATCAGATAGTGGTGCTACAATAAGGGAGGGTACTAGTAGTGGCAATAAACAAACAGGAAGATCAGGTTCTCATGGTAGCGGTGGTAATGATCACTCATCTTCCAATAAAAGGTCATCCAATGAAGTTTTCCCTGAACCATTGGGGATGCAAGACATGGAGAACGGAGAAGCAAGATGAAACACTTAGGAATGTACTTTGTTATTCTTTTACTGGTGAGGTTTTAGCTCTTTTTCGGGTAATTACTCGCGCCTTAGCAAGCAATTGTTATTGGAATGTCAAACCCATTACCTAGCTAGAATCCATTATAGTCCATCACCACCATGTTGAAGCAATTAAAAACCAAGCGGCTTCATTTAATGGTTGTTTTTGCTTTCTAAAGCTGATTGAGCAGTAAGCCGTGAGATTCTGGTACCTAAAACAGCTCTGGTAAAATTGATTTTTTTTTTACTCATTCACCCTAGTTTTGCTTAAAGCACACACCTCTTCTTGTATGTCGATGAATGTGCGACAAATTGTAAAAAATAATAAGAGGGTTTTCATTTTGTGAGGAATTGGAAAGTGATGAGAACTGAATTTCAAATGTAATTGTATTTATAGGTAGGTAATACGTACTATCTAAGTAGAATTGGAAGTCTTGGGATTTGAGGCAGCGTGGTAAGAGCCTTGAGAAAGAAGCACAGATGGTTATTTGTTTGTTCTATATTGGTTAGGAAGTTAGTCATGTATCATTACAGGTTCTCTATCGAAGGTCATTATGTGTTGTGCAAGCACGACTTTTACTATTCTATCAATTTCACTTTTCCATATCTCATCATTCTTCTCATATTCTCTCTCTCTCTCGTATCTACCTTTTCTGAGTCTTTTAGAACTTATTAGCATTCCCTATATAATAGGACAATCTCCTAATTTCAAAAGATTCTTGTAATATTGCATAGTCAATAGACCTTGTTTAGGTAATTGCTCTTCTCCACCCTTGAATTGCAATCGCCCCCCCCCCCCCCCCCAAAAAAAATAAAAAATAAAAAATAAAAAACTACCAGAAAACATCTTTCGGTGGTGTAAATCCTGCCGGAAGTATTCTTTCATTAGTGTAAAATTTTACCAGAAGATATCTTCTGGCTTTGCTTGTGTGAACAACACACGAAGAGAGAAGAGCAATCACCCCTTGTTTAATATGACCAACTCTCCTATTCAACACATCTGTTGACCTAAAGCCCAAATCCTAACATTTTTACGCTATACCGTATTAACTAGATTATTACAACTTTTAGTAAGAAAATTTGCTCATATACTATAGTGCAATTTTTGGCACAGATCGTTATATAATTTAAGTGTTTTAGAGACTCTAAACTACTGTTTTCATTATTTTAATATATTTTTCATATATATCAATGGTTATGGGTGTACATGGATATCCATCGAAACCCGTTTTAATTTTTTTTCTTCATATTTCAATATACATATCAATAGATATTATATTCATGCCAATCCAAGATGGGATATCAATGAAAATGGGATGATTTTCAACAGCAAGGAAAGTGGCAGAGTTATTACCCGTGCCTTCTTTGTCCATTGCTGCTGTCCCTATTACTATCAAACAAAGGGAGGAAAAACAAAATTACAACCCTGTGTTAAAACTAATATACTTCCAGAACAACAGCAATAATTAAACCAAGTAATTACTATATTTTCTAACAAAAATATTCCAGGGAAGGTATAAAGCATACAGTAGCAGAGCTTAGCTTTCCAAAATGCCAAATTCATGTTGCATAAAATCTTCACTGGGTCTATAGTACTTGTCTAAAGATAACAAGCCCAAGTTAGATACTTGGCTTGTATAAAGACAAGCAAATCTCTCAACCTGCACCATGCACATAACACAAGTGCATCATTAACCAAATTACTTTTAGTGAGATCAATTTTATAATTATGATTTGGACAGAGGATAACATAGGCATTCATTTTCACATATTTCAAAATGGACAAAAAAGTTATACTTTGCTAAGAGTCCCGTATTGGATGACAGATGGTCTGAACATATGTTTACAAGTCGGGGTAATCCTCACCTTACAAGGTGGTTTTGTAAGGTTGAGTATTAGGCCCAACACAAATTTATAAGATACTTGCATAACTACCAGCATGTGTTTTAGGCGTTGGTATTAAATTGAGGCATAACTTAACAACGGTTGGTATACTATCTGACAACATTACTACAACGCCCTAATAATAGTCATTCTGATTAAAACATATATAGTTGAAAAGTACGGTTTCTTGTTGCATACAAGTGTGTCAAATATGCACCAATACTAATGTTGAACCACATCAGATAAGAGAGCGTATAACTTTACCTGATGAGCAAAGCGAGAGTTCTGATAACCAGTCTTCATCAGCTGGCCCCAAGGCTCATGAAACTGCAATGGTTTATTTTAAACAATTATAATCTCATGTACTGCATAAATTGAATATAATGCAAGTGTACTAGACTAGTAGAACAAAACTAGAGATTATAGTAAAAGACTACAAGTTTCTACCTTTTGGTGTAATTTTCTTAGCGCTTCTTGATGACTCGACAGCACTATCTCTCTTTCAAGCTGATAAAAGAAATAGCTACTTAAAACACATTCCCATACTTGAACTTATAACATGAGAAACAAGAATGAACATGAAAGACCAAACCTTCAATTCATCAAGTTTTGAATTCAATTTCTGCTTGGTATGGTCATCTGGATTCTCTAACCTGAAAAGGTGTATACTACTGTCTAAGATTGTAAATAGAAAATAAGACATGACTAATAAGGTCCAAAGTTAGACTAACTTGAGAGACCGATTCAAATGGTGCATTTTATCTGCAATGCAATCATCCTTGCTCCTCAAAATTTGAAGATCCTGCCCACAAGGCTAATCACGTAAAAATCTTAACCCTCAAATGTGTATTAGCTTGTTAGGTGATGTCCATTGAGAATGGGAAATAAGAATCCAAAAGCGTACTTCATTAAAAATGTCAGAAGCACTCACGCCAATTTTTCTGCATGAATTAACCTATACTTTCTATCATCTTATTTTCCAAGCTTTATTTTATCAACAAAAATCAGAGATAATAAAATCAATAACCACCTTGCGAAAATCCCTTAATTCCGAGAGGACTTGAACCTCCCTCTCAAGCTCTGGGATTACTAACATTGTTCTCCATCCTGCTCATGAGCATATTGAGCCATAATCAAATTCAAGTCACATAAAGAATAATCAGCAAATATGTCTGACTTTTAACAGAACGGAAATTTGAGTTCCACACATAAATAAGCATAACTTGGACTCATTTATTGGAACTTCCATTTGACGCCTTACTTTAAAATTACTTTTCCAGCTATATATATTCCCCTCCTCCTAAGATTAGGAACTACAGGTAAAGTCCTAGTTTACCAGTGATGAAAATCTTATCAGTCTAATAGAAAAGTGATAAGGATTCATATAATATACCGAGAACCTTTTTGCTGCGTAGTATATCTCCATAAATATGATCTCCGACATATAGAACCTACAAGTGTTACGAGTTTTACAGAACACTTCAATAAATGTTATTATGTAAAAAAATTAGAATAACAACCACCAGATTTCTACATAAAGTATAAAATCTTCAAACCATAACAACAAGTCACAATAAAAAATAAACTGCCATTTGTTTATGCAATTATTCCATCCGTCTCATATTTTGTGTTTCATTTGGGATGTACACTACACACTTCTTAAGAAAATAACTACTTACCGATTTTCAATGCAAAATAATATGGTTAAGACTAAAATATCCTTGTACTTCATTTATTATTTATCCACCATATACTTGTAACTACTTCAATAAATAGGGGTAAAATTGGTAAAAATTAATAAATGTTGTTGTATTGACATTATAAAATGAAAAATAATGAGACAATAGTATTCCAAATGAGACGCATCATATATGACAGAGGGAGTAGTATATATTTTCATAAAAGAAAGTTGTTACCTGTGAACTTGATTCTATTGAAAGTAGATTATGTAAGTGATTGACGCTGCCTCCCTAAAATGGAATAACCATATATAGGAATAAGAAAAAATGAGGTATCAACTTTATCGGCTTGAGTATTATATAATGTATACCACAAATTTTTGAATTACATAAACCTACAAAATGAATTTTAATTTACATAAGACAGTGATTAATATACCTGGAAAACCTTACGGTCCTTTTCTTTCATCAATAACCCTGCTGATATATTACCCACCTTTAACAACACAAAAAGGGAAGACAAATTTCAAAAAAAGATCACCATAGAAATGAATACAACGATTTGATATGATATTATGCTGACCTGAGGCATAGGAGAGCCATTATCTGTGTTAAGTAACTTTCCACTCTCAGGCTCAACCTCAAACAGGTTAGCATGATTTCCCTCAAGAAAAAAGCTTGGCTTTGCACTGCATGAATGGTTAACTTGACCAGGTTAGCAGGGAAATCAATAAGTAAATTTACTGCAACCTATTAGAAGAACCACAATAAATTAACTTTCAAACACAAGCACAAAGTCAAATTGTAACAATAATATGTTTTGATGTTTCTTATAAATTAGCAGATACATAAACTGACTTACACGCTATGTAAACATCATGAAAATTACAATATAAACATACTTTGTGATTTGGGATAAAAGAAATTGAAAAAGTCATTAACTGAATAACACAAGGACCCTACTACATGATTGCAAGGGCTCCTAGTTACTTGTGATAGCATTTAGCACAATTCCTAGGGGCCTAATTAATAATGTTAAATGAAAAATTGTTTTTAACAGTGTTCAAAAACAAAAAAAGTTGCTAGCTGCAGATGCTAAAAAAGAATATAACCTTCCAGTGATTATGACATCAAAGTATTGAAGCCAGTCCAAATTGGTACTGTCGTTTACTCCACTAGATCTACAGAGGAAATTCATGACAACGTTCGTATAGTCCCATAAACTGTAAAATAGAGACGAGTCTTTAGAATAATAGTTAATTGTTTGTAGATACAGAAACCATAGTACAAGTGTATTTATATGTTCTTAATGGTAATTTTTTATCATGAATTAACTTTCACAAAAGCTCAAACTATTGAGTGAAGGCACAAATTTTTGCAACTTTATTCTCTACTTTTAGACTTGGAAGCATGCAATGCTTAGTGCTGAAATTTAATTTAAAATTTAGAAGGAAGGGCTTTGTTCCAAGTACTTGTCAATAAAGGCACATGGATGGTTTTATATAATATATGGTAACCCATTTTATTCTGCAATTTAAACATTAAAATATTAAATAACAATAAATATTATAAATTCTTAATTTTAGAGAAATGTGGTATTTTTTTCATATAAAAATAATGTTAACTGTTTTCTAAACAATTCTATGAAGGTTGGACTACTTAACCAACAATTGTTCATCCTGTTCTTATATAGATAATTCATCACTACCTGTTTGTCACCAAAAATGTAGCTCGTCCAGAATCTCTAAGCATTTTAAGCATGGGAACTATTGAGGTGTCTTCATTGATATACCTAATATTTCAAATTTAAAAAATTTTAAAAAAAAAAAAAAAAAAAAAAAAAGAACAAGTCAAATAACTCCATCATGAAGCCATAGATCTATGAAATTTAAGCACAAAAATTTAAGAAAGAGACAACGGTTTCACTTACTATAATCTTTTATATAACAACATAATTATTTGATTCAAAGAAGAAGAGGAAAAGGGAGGGGGGAAGGGTTTCAAAGGAGGACGGGAAAGACTAATTTATTTTTAGTTTTACACTCTCGTAAGATTTCATGTGACATTCAATTTAAAATATACAAGTCAAAATAAAGTATTTTGTACCTTCGGTAAAAAAAAAAAAAAAAAAAGTATTTTGATTCTCTCCTACCCAATCCCTCCAAACATCGGGGAGGAGCCAAAATTGGGCGAGTAGTGATTTTACTTCCCTACCCTCCAAATATATAGACCATACAATAAATATTTAAAATCATCTCCCAACCCCCTCCATTTCCCCCCAGCCAAACACTATGTAACTAGTGATATTACATCTATACCTTCCGGGATCTTTTGCAACCTGTTGCTTCAATGTTCCATCTCGGTGGCACAAATCTACAGCATGACGAACATCCTTATAGAGACAGGCATAACTGAAAGGGAAACACGTGAAAAAATAAATTAAATGCAGTTCATTTTTGGTTTACACTGTATGATTTTCAGACATTTGAAAAGAAAAAATGTTATGGCTACTTCCCAGTTCCCACTATACATTTATTTAACCTGCCCAGTATTCACCAGCTATTTATTGTAGTGCACTTCTGCATAAACAGGTTTAGCAGCAAACAACCATAAACTTGTGATGGCTTAGAGGATGTTGAAATGAACATTCATGATAGACTAACAGTGATCCAGATATTTTTTGACGGAACAGTGATCTAGATATGTTCACAAATAAAGAAGCATATTATGTACCCAAAAAAAAAAGCATATTATTTGGAATAATAACTAAAAAAAAGCATATACTTTATGAGAAGGCAACCAAGTCTGAATTTCAGTTCAAAAGGAATAAAACTAATGAAAGCCTCGGTCCTGGTATGTAGTTGATCTTGAAAAATGCAGGTATATAAACTTGCTAAAAAGACTCATGCATCCAACAGTTGAACTTACTCAATAGACATTGGAAGCTTTCCAGGATTTCTGTCCTTAAAATCAACCAGTTGTGCAAACAAGTAGGCTTCCGCAAGAGAAAAGAGTGTATCAATTAGAGCATAATCAGGCCCATCAAAAGGATCACATACTAACGTATTTCCGTAGGTCACAAATTTATCTTCTTTTGATAACTCTTTAAATCCATGATAAGCTACTTTAACATATTTGTGGCAATCCATCTAAATACATGAAGGGATAAAACAATCAACATAAAAACAACAAAAAAGAAATTAAAAAATATAATCCATGCAATTTCCTTATATATATTTCTTTCCCTGGTAAAAATGGAAGGGTGTCAAACATTTGCTTGATCTTACCTTCAAGATGTTGCCTCTCTTTTTGTCAAGAACCAAACCTCTAACCATGTAATTTGGATCAAATGACCAACTCAGTAACTGCAGAAAAAACAATGTTTTTAGCCAAAATACTACAATCTAATATTCATATACTAAACAAATGAAATGGTAATACTAATAAATTAAATCCTTTACAACTGTTTTGTGAGAACATTAATCGAAGGATAAACTTGGAATGATAACATTAAATATGGCGAGGTTTGTTGGAATTTGGTTATGTGTTTAATCCACCAAACATGACCTATTTTTTGCTTATATTTGAGTCTGGAGGAGTGTTCTATTTCAATGAGTTGATGGATATATTGTGAATCGAAAAGATGTGAGTAAATAAAAATAAATAAATAAAACACAGTCATTTCCTATCATAAAAGGAACAAGAAAAAGAATAATAAGAAAAAATTAAACCATGGTAAGAATCAGTACAAGATCAACTGGACAAACCTCGCTAGGGTATTTCAAATCATAAACCAGCTTTTTAACAGTGTGTTGATAAGCAAGGGATTCAAAAGTTTCAGGCCTGTATTGTGCCAGAGTATAATCCATGTCAAATCCCACAGCAACAATGTTCTTCATATTCAGTGGCCGGTTACAGAAGATCCGCATTCCTATATCAGTTTTAGGTCCATAATCAGGAAACGATAACCATTCTCGCAGATGTTCAGAACTTTCACCACATGCATCAATGCGGATCTCATCCCTTGAAAATTGAGCTTTCAACTGACTATCTCCTGGTAAATTTTAGAATTATATTCTAGTAATAATTAGGAATGACTTTGGTACATATAACGACAAACCACGTGAATGAAAGCAAAGCTTTAGACTATACACAGTAATTATACATCAAGTTCCTTAACTTTCTACAAAAGCCTCTGCATAAAATGCTAGATAACAGTAAATTTGTCCAAAATATGTATAGATAATGCATAAATATAACCCCCGTTGTACTACATTCAGACCGAGAAGGGATGAATTTGTGGTTCTCAATTATTATAAAACCGCAACGTGTAAATCATGCATACATGATAAAATAGGCAAAAGGCGTAGCTCCATCTAGTGCGCTTACAAAAAAATACAATACACAATACCACACATTCTTAATTAATCATGAAAGCACTCTGTTTTTATCTGTTGTTATAGAAATAACTTATACATAAGCACTTATGTGATACTCGCTTATACTAGAAGATCTTAATTAAGGTGTTTATCCAATCCAAATAGAGTTTATAACGCACGAATAAACAAACACTCGCACCGTCACACAATGCAAAAGGCTATGGTCAAAAATCACAGAAAAAACTTCACAAGCTATGTTCCGACAAACACATGAAAACTCAAATTCTAAATGGAATTAATCTACTAATAAGTTCCTTCCAATGTAATGTTCGAGCTACATGTATAACACTACACTAGAACGAATAAAGCATGAACGGAGACAAATCATTCATTAAGTTGCAATGCGTAAAGGATGAAAACAAATCGGAATAATAAAATCAACAGAAGAGGAAGAAAACGAACCTGCGACGGAGGAGGAAGAGTGAGGCGGCGGCGAGAAGGAGAGAAAAGACGGAGAATGAGCATCGGAGAAGATTCTAGAAGGAATGCGGTTACGGAGAGAGAGTGAAACGGAATGAAAGGGTTTGAATTTGTCGTAATGTAAAGTGAGGTTTAAATAATGCGCACGCGGTTCTGGAGAACTAATAGAGGTTGGGATTGGAATGCTTCTAGAGAAAGGCATTGTTGGAGTTGTTGAAGTTTGTTGAAAATGCAAATGTAAATGCAATTAAAATTGAAATTGCATTTACATTCAAAAAAATCTTAGCAATGCATTTGCTAGTTTTTTAGTTAATTACCGTAGAACTTGAATGTGACTATGTGAGTTATGAGGCACAGTGGAAAGAAGAAAATGAAATAGGGTTTGGAATTGGAGAATGGGGTGAGAGAGAGCGTGAAATTTGTTGGTGGGAAAATGAAAGTAAAGAAGCTAGAGAGAGAGTGTTAAGGGCGGTGCCACGTGGAGTAGGATTCGGGACCCGTTTTGACGCGCTTTTTTTTGCTTTTAAGTTGGGCACTTGGTTTGGTTGGGCCACATCCTCTTCCCACACCTCCATGTTTCTTCCATACCTTTGAAAATCCAAAAATCTTATGTTCCATTTTAAAAATCAGAAGCTATAGAATTATCATAAATAAATCTGCCATTTTGTCAAATAAATCTGCCATTTAAAAAAAAATTAAAGAAGAAAAAAATTAAAACTAGCAGAACGTTTTCAAACAGGTATATCTGATTTTATAACTTTACTCATATTAATCTTTCAAATAATGTGTTAGGACTAAATTGATAATAAATAGATAAATTTAGGGATAAAAAAAATATAGATACTTGAGAGTGCCCTACAAAGTCATCGACTAGTTCGGTGGTTTACTCGGGAAAAAAAAATTAACTATGGATAATTTAGCCAAGGTTGAACCATGTATTAATTTTGTGGACCTTTTTATGTTGTTTCGAACTAGCTCGTGGCCTAATTCGATCACACCCTATTATTTGTCTCCATGGAGGTCTAATCCATCAAGAGCCTTTAGACAGTCTTAGATTCAGGGACTATACAATCATAACATTTATGAGTGTCGTCTATAACGGCTCACCTCATCGATGGCCAGCGGCACCTTTCGGGCACCAATATAAATAAGTAGTTACCTCACCATAGTTTTGGGTATATTGTCTATCGTCCAAAATCTCACAGTGAACTGAGATTCAGAGTGTTTCTAGTTCACTATGAGATTGTATCCTCAATTTAAACTTTGACATGTTACTGCTCAACACCAACCATTTTTTTTTTATCATCTCAGGTCATATGTAAATCTGGTATAATCTCCTCATATTTCATGGACCTAAATATTTTCACACTTGTGAAACATTTATATTATATTACTAAACTCCAAAAACTTAAAAAGTTAACAAATTAAAAATATTATTATTTTGGTTTTTTTTACACATAATAATATACCTTTAAATTATCAATATATACACACTTGATCTTGTTTGTCCCATTTTTTTATAGACGAAGTGACAATAACCGCATGAAATTCATACACACAACAATAGTGTTCCATATCCAAATTAAAGTAATAATTTTCAGCCTAAAAATATAAGAATTGTTAGTTGAGTTAGGTTTTACGGACTTTTTTCATTTTTTTTTATTGTGTTTTTTTGTATATGTATTTATCACTCCTATGTTTTATAATATAACTAATATTTATTTATTTTTATGTAATTTTCTTGTGTTAGTTTTATAATATGTCATATAATTTTTAAAGTTTCAACTAGTGGGATACTCGTGCTGCCGCACGGGGCGCACCTTCGGCGCGTGTCGTGGGTGTTGTTCGTATTTTAAAATAATTTGTTTTTATATAAATGGAAAAATAGAAAATGTTTTTTTATCAACAACAACTTGTTTCTTATATCATTATTTAATTAAATTCTCCATCAGCTTCGCCCTATACAATAGTTAATTAAAAAATTTCATCAACAACAACTTGTTATTCTTATATAATATTTGATTAAAAAATTTCATCAGCAACAACTTATTTCATGTATTATTTGATTTTTTATCAGTTTCCCCGTGTACGATAGTTAATTATTTTTTTTATCAACAAAAACTTGTTTTTTTGTATATACTTCGTAGTAAGCTAATTAAAAAAAAAATTATCAACAACTACTTATTCCCCTTATTATTTAATTTTTTTCATGAACTTCACTGTGCACAATTGTTAATTAAAAAATTCATCAGCAACAGCTTTGTTCTTCGTATTATTTAATTTTTTTTATCAATTTTCCCATGTATGATAGTTAATTAATTTTTTTATCAACAATGCTTTTATATATAGTAGTTAATTTACATTTTTTTATCAATAAGAACCTCTTTCCCTTATTATAAATAAGAATTTCTTCATTAAATTAATTTTAAAACAAGTCCTGATAATTAACTAAATTGAATCTTTGGTGAGGTCCGGTGGCAAGCTGTTAATTTTCTATCTTCCAATCACTTTATATTTTTGGATCTATTTATATTTTATTATCTTCCAATCACTTTATTATTTCCTCTTGTTGGTATTTATATGAAAAGGTTTAATGTAGAATAAAATTTGATTTAAATTTTGATTTTCCTCCGTTTGAAAATTTGAATAACCGTTGAGTTTGATTAAATTATTGAAAAGTAATGTTGTCAGTATTGTTGTTGAAGAAACCGAATTATCATCCTGAAGAGGTTTTTAATGGTGTTGTGGAAAGTTTGATTATAATTATAGTAGTTAAAGTAACTAAAAGAAATTATTATAAGTTTCTAATACCAAGGGACAACTTAGGATTTGACTTGTTTGTACGATGAGCTATTTTCTTTGCATAGAGTAGAGGCTAATTGTACATTTTCTAAAGTTGTACATGTGATGGTCAGGATGTTATTTGTGCAATGTTTAAAATAAACTTGTAAAATAGTTTGATAAACTAAAAAAAAAGTAGAATAGTAAAAGATGTAACCAAAAATAGTTTGATAAAAATGAAATTAATAAAATATGAGATAAACTTGTAAAATAGTTTGATAAACTCAAAAAGTAGAAATAGTAAAAAATATAAACCAACAGCAATTTGACAAAAAAAAATTAACAAAATATGAGATAAACTTGTAAAATAGTTAGATAAGCACAAATTGTAGAAATAGTAAACACAAAAAATAGTTTTGAAGACAAAAAAAACAGAATATGAGATAAATTGGTTGATAGCAAACGCAGAGAAAGTAGAGGAAAAATAATCGTTTTTCTAACTAAATAAATATGTCAAGCAGATATAAAGTAACACAGACAAAATGAAGCTATAAAAAGAATGTTTAAGAAGATGATTGTTAATCATAAACTAGAAACACAAACATAATGTTGTACTATGATAAAAAATTTGCATGAATGGATGTAAAATGTAACTTTTTTTCTTCAGATCTGATAGCATTGTTTCCTGTAAAAGAAGATGGTTAATTTTAATCCAAAACTAAATAAAGGTACAAGAGAATAAGAAGATTTTACAGGAGAAGAAGATGTTACCCCTTTTTTTTTGGGTTATTCCACAGTGAGATAACTTTTTTTCTTGATATGAAATGAGATTGTAGAAGAATATGAAAGGAAGAAGGAAGAGAAAGTAAAAAGGAGTTTTATGGTTTTTTGTGCAACCAAATATAGCAGAGATGTGACATACAAATGCAGCAAAAAATTGTCCAGTGTTACAATCTTCTACTTCTTTCCCTGTTTCATTTAAAAATTTGGAGAAGAAGAATATTTTACAAGAGAAGAAGATGTTACCCCTTCTTTTTTTGGGTTCTTCCACAATGAGATAATTTTTTTTCTTGATATGAAATGAGATTGTAGAAGAATATGAAAGGAAGAAGGAAGAGAAAGTAAAAAGGAGTTTTATGATTTTTTGTGCAACCAAATATAGCAGAGATGTAACATACAAATGCAGCAAAAAATTGTTCATGAGTGTTACACTCTTTTACTTATTTCCCTGTTTCATTTAAAAATTTAGAGAAGAAGAAGATTTTACAAGAGAAGAAGATGTTACCCCTTCTTTTTTTGGGTTCTTCCACAGTGAGATAACTTTTTTTCTTGATATGAAATGAGATTGTAGAAGAATATGAAATGAAGAAGGAAGAGAAAGTAAAAAGGAGTTTTATGGTTTTTTGTGCAACCAAATATAGCAGAGATGTGACATACAAATGCAGCAAAAAATTGTTCAGTGTTACACTCTTATACTTCTTTCCCTTTTTCATTTAAAAATTTGGAGAAGAAGAAGGTTTTACAAGAGAAGAAGATGTTACCCCTTCTTTTTTTGGGTTCTTTCACAATGAGATAACTTTTTTTCTTGATATGAAATGAGATTGTAGAAGAATATGAAAGGAAGAAGGAAGAGAAAGTAAAAAGGAGTTTTATGGTTTTTTGTGCAACCAAATATAACAGAGATGTGACATACAAATGCAGCAAAAAATTGTTCAGTGTTACACTCTTCTACTTCTTTCACTGTTTCATTTAAAAAAAGATTTTACAAGAGAAGAAGATGTTACCCCTTCTTTTTTTGGGTTCTTCCACAATGAAATAACTTTTTTTCTTGATATGAAATGAGATTGTAGAAGAATATGAAAGGAAGAAGAAAGAGAAAGTAAAAAGGAGTTTTATGGTTTTTTGTGCAACCAAATATAGCAGAGATGTGACATACAAATGCAGCAAAAAAACTGTTTAGTGTTACAAACTTCTACTTCTTTCCCTGTTTCATTCAAAAATTTGGAGAACTTGAGATTTTTCAATTCAATGGGAAGACTTGGAAGGTAAAGAAGTGCTAAGATAATATGATCTTTTAAACAAAATATGTTTTTCTTATATTAGTATAGATTTCTATAATGTATATTATAGAAAAAATAATCATAATGTGTGTTAGTAAAAAAAAAATGTGTGTTTTAAATTGAAAATTATACAAGTAAAAAAAAAATGATTTGAAAATTATAAAATCCTTCAATGAACATAAATCTAGGAGATTAATTAGAGTTGAAAGCACTTGACTACATATTTTACTGTCTGGTTTCTGCATCCATCTTCAAAGGGATCAAATCAAACCTCCCAAGAACACACACGATCTATCCCAAACCACGACACTCCACCAACTTGTCCCATTCATTTCCTCAATTCATTCATTCATTGATTTCTCCATCACTTTGATATAACCATTTCTCCAATAACACCATACCTCAACTCTCCTATTTTTCAGATCAAGCTTCAGATTCAGATGCTTATTCAAAAAGAGCTAGCTAAACTCTAAACAGTGACTCACTGAGTTAGCTATGCCTATCATAACTCGTCAAGCTAAAGGCCCAACTGGATTATGGGTAAAGATGACAGCTGTAACAATTTTGGGTCTATGTTTTATCTTTGTATGGACTGTGTTTTCTTCTTCATCTTCTTCTGTTACTTTTCAAAGGGAAAGTTTTGAAGATATTTCAAAACCTGTTTCTTCTTTTTCCAATGCGAATAAACAAACACCACCACCCAAATCAGAAAAGGTTTAATGTAGAATAAAATTTGATTTAAATTTTGATTTTCCTCCGTTTGAAAATTTGAATAACCGTTGAGTTTGATTAAATTATTGAAAAGTAATGTTGTCAGTATTGTTGTTGAAGAAACCGAATTACCATATTGGAGAGGTTTTTAGTGGTGTTGTGGAAAGTTTGATTATAATTATAGTAGTTAAAGTAACCAAAAGAAATTATTATAATTTTCTAATAGCATGGGACAACTTAGGATTTGACTTGTCTGTACAATGAGCTATTTTCTTTGCATAGAGTAGAAGCTAATTGTACATTTTCTAAAGTTGTACATGTGATGGTCAGGATGTTATTTGTGCAATGTTTAAAATAAACTTGTAAAATAGTTTGATAAACTAAAAAAAAGTAGAATAGTAAAAGATGTAACCAAAAATAGTTTGATAAAAAATAAATTAACAAAATATGAGATAAACTTGTAAAATAGTTTGATAAACTCAAAAAGTAAAAATAGTAAAAAATGTAAACCAACAATAATTTGACAATTTTTTTTTTTAACAAAATATGAGATAAACTTGTAAAATAGTTAGATAAGCACAAATTGTAGAAATAGTAAACACAAAAAATAGTTTTGGAGAAAAAAAGAAAAAACAGAATATGAGATAAATTGGTTGATAGCAAACACAAAGAAAGTAGAGGAAAAATAACAGTTTCTTTAACCAAATAAATATGTCAAGCAGATCTAAAGCAACACAGACAAAATGAAACTACAAAAAAGAATGTTTAAGAAGATGATTGTTAATCATAAACAGGAAACACAAACATAATGTTGTACTATGATAAAAAGTTTGCATGAATGGATGTCAAATGTAACTTTTTTTTCTTCAGATCTGATAGCATTGTTTCCTGTAAAAGAAGAAGAAGATGGTTAATTTTAATCCAAAACGAAATAAAGGTACAAGAGAATAAGAAGATGTTACAAGAGAAGAAGATGTTACCCCTTCTTTTTTTGGGTTCTTTGACAGTGAGATAACTTTTTTTCTTGATATGAAATGAGATTGTGGAAGAAAATGAAAGGAAGAAGGAAGAGAAAGTAAAAAGGAGTTTTATGGTTTCTTCTGCAAATAAATATAGCAGAGATGTGACATGAAGCAGAGATGTGACATGCAAATGGTTTCTTCTTTTTTTGCGTTCTTTGACAGTGAGATAACTTTTTTTCTTGATATGAAATGAGATTGTGGAAGAATATGAAAGGAAGAAGAAAGAGAAAGTAAAAATGAGTTTTATGGTTTCTTCTGCAAATAAATATAGCAGAGATGTGACATGAAGCAGAGATGTGACATGCAAATGTTTTCTTCTTTTTTTGGGTTCTTCAACAGTGAGATAACTTTTTTTCTTAATATGAAATGAGATTGTGGAAGAATATAAAAGGAAGAAGAAAGAGAAAGTAAAAAGGAGTTTTATAATTTCTTCTGCAAATAAATATAGCAGAGATGTGACATGCAGCAAAAAACTGTTAATTGTTACACTCTTCTATTTATTTCCCTGTTTCATTCAAAAATTTGGAGAACTTGAGATTTTCCAATTCAATGGAAGACTTGGAAGGTAAAGAAGTGCTAAGATAATATGATCTTTTAAACAAAATATGTTTTTCTTATATGATGTAGATTTCTATAATGTATATTATAGAAAAAATAATCATAATGTGTGTTAGTAAAAAAAAAAAAAAAAATAATGTGTGTTTTAAATTGAAAATTATACAAGTCAAAAAAAAAAAATTGAAAATTATAAAATCCTTCAATGAACATAAATCTAGGAGATTAATTAGAGTTGAAAGCACTTGACTACATATTTTACTGTCTGGTTTCTGCATCCATCTTCAAAGGGATCAAATCAAACCTCCCAAGAACACGATCTACCCTAAACCACGACACTCCACCAACTTGTCCCATTCATTTCCTCAATCCATTCATTCATTGATTTCTCCATCACTTTGATATAACCATTTCTCCAATAACACCATACCTCAACTCTCTTATATCAAGTTTCAGATTCAGATGCTTATTCAAAAAGAGCTAGCTAAACTCTAAACAGTGACTCACTGAGTTAACTATGCCTATCATAACTCGTCAAGCTAAAGGCCCAACTGGATTATGGGTAAAGATGACAGCTGTAACAATTTTGGGTCTATGTTTTATCTTTGTATGGACTGTGTTTTCTTCTTCATCTTCTTCTGTTACTTTTCAAAGGGAAAGTTTTGAAGATATTTCAGAACCTGTTTCTTCTTTTTCCAATGCGAATAAACAAACACCACCACCCAAATCAGAAAAACGTGTGGAAGTATCTAAAGATCATAAATTTCATCAGAATGATGAGAATAAGGTTAATGGGTCATCTTTGAATTCTCCCACGCGCCCTCATAATAAAGAAGTGGCGCGTGAAAAGAAACGTGTGCATAAGAAGGAAGATAGTAAAGAGAATGTGAATCAGGTTCAAGGGTCATTGGAGAAAGAAGATGAAAGTGAAAAAGAATTGGAAGATAAAGAAAAAGAAGAAGAAGGATTGGAATTGGATCATGAGAGTGATGATTCAATTGAATCTGTTGATGGGGATTCTGAGATGTTAGAAGATGGAAATGGTGAAGAGTTGAAGAAAACTAGTAAGGGAAAAGTGAAAGGACCTTTGTTTGAGTCAAATGTTAACTATAGATGGAAAATGTGTAGTACTAGAAGCAAGCATAACTACATTCCTTGCATTGATATTGAAGTAGGCGGTGGAAAGGTTCCAGGTTACCGACATACGGAGAGGAGTTGTCCAAGGACATCCTTCATGTGTATGGTTCCTCTTCCCCTTGAAGGATATGAGTCTCCAGTGCCTTGGCCTGATAGCAAATTGAAGGTATATGAAAAGTATGTCAAGTTTAATGTCTTGTTTGGATTAGCTTTTAGATTGTTAAGAGATTATAGGTTTATGATTCTTTACTTGTGAAATAATCCTCGTAAGCTTATAGTGTCGAGAAGTTAGGACCGGTTTGAATTTGAACTTATCTATTGGCATTAAGTACTTGTGAGACTGATTTGCAAGCTCCATAAGTTGTTTTCAGCTTATTTCCATAATGAAATTGGTTTGACTTTATTTTATATTTTCTTATAGAAATAACTTATAGATAAACACTTATATGATAAATGCTTATGCTATAAGTGTTTAATTATGCCATTTATCCAAACAGGGCCTAGAGATAGCTTATGCAAGTACTGATATTCAAAAGCTAATTTCTTTGAGAAGCTATTGTTTAAAAAGCTTGTAGTTATTGTAAGATTGTGTTAATATTAATTTCCCATTAGTGTTCATTTAGGAATTTATCTAGACTAGATTTAAATGTTGGATTTATTTGCTGCTTCTTTGTTATCTCACGGTAACATTTGGTGTCAGTGCAGATATTGTATAAGAATGTTGCACACCCGAAACTAGCTGCATATATAAAAAAGCATCATTGGCTAGCGGATTCTGGAGAATATCTTACTTTCCCTCAAAATCAGTCTGTGTTTTTGGGAGGGGTTCAGCACTATCTTGAGTCCATTGAAGAGGTGAGCTTTCTATTAGAATGATGCTTGTTTGTTCGTTCCTCTTAAGCATAATTGTCGTATTGCACATGATAGAACATTAGTTAATAATGGACAATTTCATATTTCAAAACCATGTCTTATTTATTTGCACATGACAAGATGAAAATGTATATTGGCATTGCAACTTCTAGGATTGATTTGTGTATGATTTGCTTGTTTCTTTGCCACAACTGTTTGTGATGGTGATGGTAATGCTGATGTTTGTTTGTATCAGCCAAAATTATGACTTTGAACTCAGCAGAATAGTTTTTACTTTTTCTTTAATATTTACTGCTGTCATCTTTGCAAACATCTTGAAACTCGTTCTGAAAATTATAGATGGTACCAGACATTGAGTGGGGTAAAAATATTCGTGTTGTCCTGGACATTGGATGTACAGATTCAAGCTTTGCAGCTGCTCTCCTTGATAAGGATGTTTTAACATTGTCACTTGGCTTGAAAGATGACCTAGTCGACTTAGCTCAGGTGGCACTCGAGCGTGGCTTCCCAGCCATGGTTAGCCCTTTTGGTAAAAGGAGGCTTCCTTTTCCAAGTCAAGTTTTTGATGTTATACATTGTGCGCGTTGTAGCATACCTTGGCATTCCAATGGTTTGTTTCCCTGTCCTGTCTTTAATTTTTGGATTATTAATATAAATTTCTTCTACAAATTCAATTTTATTATTACAATGATAGCTTGAATCGGACTTTCCTTTTTCAGGAGGTAAGCTTTTACTCGAGATGAATCGGATTCTAAGACCTGGCGGATACTTTATTATGTCAACTAAACATGACAGGATTGAAGAAGAAGAAGGTTGGTCTTAGTTTTGAATACATTGTGGTTTCTATCAATGCTTTCGGGACTCGGGAGATATGAACAATGCTTTGCATCATTACATGAAAATTGAAATGCATACAAACAACAGTAACATATTTTCTTCTGTTGCAGCAATGACCGCACTGACAGCATCTATTTGTTGGAATGTTCTGGCACATAAAAGCGATGATGTTGGTGAAGTTGGAGTAAGAATATATCAAAAGCCTGAAGGAAATGACATATATGCATTGAGAAGGAAGAAGATCCCTCCGATTTGCAAAGAAAACGAAAATCCCGATGCAGTTTGGTGTGCTTCTAAAACATTATATGAGGACTTGTTTCTAATCAGCTTAAGGTTATTTATTTACTAATGGGTTATTTTGCAACATTCTTTTGAATAGGCATGTTCCAATCAAGACTTGTTTGCATACCATTCCAATTGGAATTGAACAACATGGGGCAGAGTGGCCTGAGGAATGGCCGAAGAGGATCGAAACTTATCCCGACTGGATGAACAATAAAGATAAATTGATCGCTGACACCAACCATTGGAATGCGATTGTTAACAAGTCATATCTCAATGGAATGGGCATTGACTGGACAAATATCAGGAATGTTATGGATATGAAATCCATCTATGGAGGGTATGCCGCTTGATTTTAAGTTCGTTGCATCAATAAGTGAGCTGCATTTTTCTTTGATACTACTCTGGACTTAAATATAAGCAAAAAAGTACTTGTATCTGGTCCAAATGTGGACCAGATACACGTAATGTTTTGCTTATGTTTACTTAGTACATCATTACATGTTCAATAAACATGTAAATGTATTCCATTGCATGATTTCTAAACATCTTGTTAGAAACATGAATAAAATTAAATTGATAATTCTCCTATGAAAATACAGATTGGCTGCAGCTCTATCTAAACATAACGTTTGGGTGATGAATGTAGTCCCTGTCCATGCACCAGACACTCTTCCCATAATTTTCGAACGTGGCTTTTTTGGTGTCTATCACGATTGGTGCGAGTCTTTCGGTACTTATCCAAGAACATATGACCTTCTTCATGCTGATCATTTGTTCTCACGACTCAAAAACAGGTACTGGTGAAATTTACCTACATTGTTGTACTTATCTTTCTATTAATGTTCTTCCATGATCAGTATAAAAGCATTATAATATAAGCATCAAAGTTTTTTCATAAAACATGTATGCCATAAGTCTTAATAAGATGTAAGTAAATTAGCTGTTGCAAATGCACCTAGGTGAGACCTGTGGCCAAATTGGTTTAACAAATTAATTTGCAGGTGCAAGCAACCTGTGTCGATTGTTGTTGAGATGGACCGTATCTTACGGCCAGGAGGGTTGACAATCATACGCGACAAAGTTGAAATCCTAAATCCATTGGAAGAGATATTCAGAAGTCTGCATTGGGAGATCAGAATGACTTTCTACCAGGAAAAAGAGGGTATCATATGTGCACAAAAAACTACTTGGAGACCTTGAATCTTCACTTATATGCCAGTTTTCTGTACCATCACATCATCCCGGAATGCACTACGATTTGATTGAATTTCCAAGATTGAATCTCCGATTTCACAGTGTCAACGTGCGAGGTTGCCCAGCTGCTGCAATTTCTAGCTATATTATTTTCACGGTGCGAGTGCATTAGGATTTAGGACGCGGGAATGGTCAGTCCACCGTGTTCTGGAACACAGGCTCTTTCTTTCCTTCAACTAACCCGTGAATCAATTATTTATTTTTATCAATTTAATGTGTAAAAGCAAAATGGAGTTTGTAAAAATTACACTATTATTATTTTTTTTGTAAAAAATACTTTGTTGTTGATATAATTTCATTGCAGAAATAGAACATTGGAATGTGCAATTCATGTTATCACCACATAAAAAAAAATGAGAGATAACAATTGAATGTGGGAATAGTTTGTAGGTTTTGAACCATTAGAGTTGTTGAAACTTGAAACTCACAAAAGTTAATAAGTACATGAGCATGCACATGAAAATTTCACATGAACCAATGAAAATGTTAACCTACTTCCTCATCAAATATATTGTTGAAACTTGCACATTGATCATCATAGTAGAGGGACTAAAGTGTAATTATCTGATTTATATCTAAAATTGCACAAAGGCCACATAGCAAAGTACTTCACATATATTCATACAATATATAATCTGATATGAGAAGTGAAGGGTTAAGACAAAAAAAAAAGGATTAGTTGTGTTTATATAATTTTCTAAGGTTATATTTGACACAAGATGAGTATATATTATCCATGTCTTATCTATTTTCTTCCACCCCTTTCACCTTCTAATGCTTGATAGACTATGGAATCGGATTTTTGAAGTTGAGAAAACCGTGCATTCATGCAGTTATGCAATTTCAACCATCCGATTATTATGGTCAGAAGACTTATATTCTGATTTTGTAAAACAATCCAAAGTACAATGTCGGAATTTAAGATAGAACGGTCCAAATCTTAAATTGCGATATTGTATAAGTATAAATACTTCATAGTTTCTTTGCTTCTTCCACTGATTTCCTCCTAGCTTCTTCTTTTGCCAATTGAAGTGCTTGAATCAAACTTTTCAAATAAATTTCTGCATCACCAAAAGCAGTCTTTGGCATCAAATGTTCAGCAACATCAGCTGGAGTGATTTCAACTTCCTTCAACAATTCACATATAGTTCCAAACAAATCATGTGACTCAATATTACGATAATTCTTAGCCAACATCTTAAATGCTTCAAATCCACAATAAGACAACTCTATATGCATATCCATTCTACCTTTTCTAATCAATGCAGGATCCAATTTCTCAACATAATTTGTTGTAAAAACTATAAGTCTTTCACCTCCACATGCAGACCATAATCCATCAATAAAATTCAATAATCCAGAAAGTGTTACATTACTACTTTTTCCATCTCTTTCTTCAATCATAATTCCACTTTTTTTCTCTCTTAAATCCTTCTCTTCTTCCTCTTCCTTTTTCACATTTTTCTTCCTCCTTTGACCAGTCAAATCAAGTGAACAATCAATATCTTCAATAACAATTATAGACTTACTTGATGTCTCAATCAAAAGCTTCCTCAATTCAGTATTATCCTTAACAGCAGTTAACTCAAGATCATAAAGATCATATCCTAATAAATTTGCCATAGCCGCAATCATAGTTGATTTTCCAGTCCCTGGAGGACCATATAGCAAATAGCCTCTTTTCCAAGCCCTTCCAATTCTTGCATAAAATTCACCAGCTTTACTAAATGTAACAAGATCATCAATAATCATTTTCTTTTTCTCTATATCCATAGCTAATGTTTCAAATGTTGATGGATGCTCAAAAACAACATGACTCCAATAAGAACCACTATTAGTATAAAGTTTCCTTTGTCTATTTTTCACCTTAAGTGCTTTACCTTCTTTTAATACATAACTAAGATAAGTACCTAAAATCAAATCTCTATTATGTTTATGAAAAGTTAATTTATAGTACCTTTTTTCATCGATGTTATGATGGAGTGAAAATGAATTTGGTTTTGATACATTTTTGCCACTAGCCCACCAAAGTTTAACTCCATTAAATTCATCACTAACTTCTTCATGATCATCCATGCTAAGAACAAGTGCTTGATTATTCTTAGCTATGTCACCTTTGAGTCTTTTTGCTTGTGTTGATGCTTTTGTGCTAAGATAATTCTCTATAGAAGAATAAGCTTCACTTCTCATTAATCTTTCACCAGTGAACTCATTGAATGTGATTTGGATATAAGGGTAGATAAAAGTAGCTAATTTTTGAGTGTATTTTTCAATTTGGTTCCTAAGTTGATAAGGAAAAAATTGTTGAAAAATAGCCCAAATAAACATAAAAGAAGCTATTATGGATCCTATTTGAGCAACCATGTCACCTTGTTTCATTTTCTTTAGATTTCACTTCTACTTTTTTTTAAGCTCTTGCATATATGGTATGGATTTATGAATGGTTTTCTAGTTTTGTCTTGTATAAAGGTGAAGGATATTTTATAAGTGTGTATGTAAGAAAACTAGTTTTTTTATCCTTTGTGAATAATTTTATGTGGCTATTGTATTGTACATTAAAGTTGATTTGTATCTTTGTCTATATCCTCAAATGTCGGCAAAAAGATGTAGTATGTGTTTGGTTCTACGGTGGACAGAATTGATTTTGATAGAATTGAGTTTGACAGAATTGATTTTGATAGAATTGAGTTTGACAGAATTGATTTTGATAGAATTGAGTTTGATAGAATTGATTTATGTTTGGATATATTCATACAAAATTGAGTTGAACAAAGAATTTGAGTGTAAAAATCAATTATAGAATGAGAAACTACAATTTCTAGCTTCAAGTAGAATTCATTCTGGAGGCAGAATCAATTTTACTTTTGAGGAACCAAACAAGTCAGAATCCATTCTACATGTCCATAATCAATTCTGGCCGCTCCAGAATTGAAACCAAACATACACGTAGAAGCCAATTTCTCTTTGCTATAAAGAAAACAACAAATCTGACTAGGAAGAAAATGGATAAATAAATAAATAAATAAATGTGTATACATTCACACTGGGCAGTGGCAGGAATTAAGTTTATGAGAGGAGAGGACAAACCTAAGGTTAAATATCACCGAATTACGATCGAAATTATTAACTTATATTGCGAGCGTCTAGCAAATAAGGTTGTTTGGGTTAGGTATCATGGATCATGACTTCTTTATATTACATCATTTCCATTTTGTGTTGGTCGTTAGAAAGGTTGAAAAGTCACCAGATAAAGATTAAAGCAAACCTGGCTTTTATTCTATGCACGCAACCAGTGGCGGATATGCCACCCGGCATGCCCTGGCACGTGCCCGGGCTGCCCCACCCCAAATTTTTTTTTTTTTTTTTTTTTTTTTTTTAAAAAAATTAATAAAAGAAACAAGAGGAAAAGAAGTAAACGCGTTTCTCCTTCTTCTCCGTTTCATTCCTTCCTTTTCGCGATCGACCACCGCAGTCCGCACCGCAGCACCACTCTCAAATCCGGTCTCAAATCTCTCTATTTCTCATTCTCTCAGTCTCAGGCCGCTCTCCGCCGCCGCTCTCAGCCTCTCTCTTGCAGTCACAGGTAAACTAAGCAACCCTAAAATTGAGAAATTGCATAAAATACTTAGAAATTGGTATTCCAATTATTATTCTATGTCTAACTTGATGATATTAATCATTATCCTTTGATGTTGGGTTGTAGTATGAGAAAAAAATATGATTCATGTTTTAGGTTATTTAGAAAAAATTGGGATTTCAAGGTCTAAACTTGGTGAATTTGTTAAGAAAAAATTGGGATTTCAAGGTCTAAATTGGGATTTTAATGCTCCTGTTATTAAGAAAAGAAAAGAATATCTCTTGGCCTCTTTGAGGGATTCTTTCCTTTTGGACTAGAGAATGCTTGCATTGAGTTTTTCACATAACCAGCTGGTGCCTTTTTATCATATGCTTGTGATATGTAAGGATAAGCCACCAAATTGTATGGAATATAAGGCCAAAATTCTGCTCTTTTTCCTGTGTTCTGTATTTTCTTTAATACCCTGTTTCTGTCAATATTGCCACTAACTGTTACTTTGCTTTGCTTTCTATTTATCTCCACTTGCTTTCTATTTAGGCCGTAAGAAAAGTTCTTCCAGCAGACTGTTTCCATTCATTTATACTGTTTCCAGCAGACTGTTTCTCACGATTGACTGTTTCCATTCATTTATATTGTTGAAATATATGCATACTAACTCTGGCTATTGGCTAGAATCAAAGTCATTTCTAAATATATGCATACTAACTCTCAGCAGTATCCTAACTAAAATTGTTTTAAAATTGTTTTAAAATTGTTATTTTGTGCATTATCAGTTTGACTAAATTTTGTATCATTTAATTTCATAGATGAGGAGGTTTTTGGTTCCTAGGGAAAGTATTGAGAATGCAAATGTTGTGCAATCGGAAGCCGTAGAAGAACCTCCACCTAATGTTGCCTCCTAACTATTGGTATGTTATATTTCATCTCTCTTATTTGATTATGTTTTGCTGGTTTTTTCTTATTTGACTCATGCTAGCCAAAAAAATATTGCGGTTAAAATTGTGCCCAGGCTCCAATATAATCCTGGCTCCGCCACTGCACGCAACTGCATGAAGTAAATGAGTGACAAAATTTTCTTAAGAGTTTTAACATTATTGCATGTCTAAAGATTTTTTGGTTAGAATAGAAGAGACTCACTCCATCTCATCTAAGTGTTCTTGGATATACTAAAGATTATTTTAGATTACTATAAAGATTATTTCCCTTATTCAATTAGGAGTATATAAGTTTGATCTCTAATTTAAATAATACTTGATGTATTTTTCTTATCTGTTGACTGAATTTTAGATTACTAAAGATTATTTCCCTTATGAATTGGAGGGATAAACATTTCATTCAAAATAAATGACAATTCCCATGACTATATAATAAAGAGTTTATTAGTTTTCATGTTAAAAGAATTTAGTTTTTTCGTTTAATTTTTGTAAATCTGCAATCTACCGGAGTATATAAACGAAACAATTGTAATTATATGATTATGAGAGACACCATTATTTTACTTGGTCTATAGCACAAAAAACATCAAGGTTGACTTTGATGATAACCATTTATTTTTTTCGGCTTTTCACCACCAGTTGAATCTGGTTCGGGGGTCAGTTCTGACATCAAGTGGTTCCAGCCCCCTCCCGATCGCAGTTGTGGGGGATCGAACCGCGGTCCTCCCTACCAAGTTCAGCACCAATCACCACTGAACCAACTAACGATTGGTATAGATGATAACCATTTAGATTATACCATAATGGTATAATTTTCGGTATACGAGGAAAAATTTACGAGTTTAGGTATTGATTCCATATATTTGATTCTAACAACCTTGATTTTGATGTCACTTTTAAATATTATATTTACAAATATGGCTATTTTTTATGTTAATTACAGTACAATTTAAATAGAAAATGTCTTTTTTTTTTTTTTGAATTTTTTGTGTTTTCTCATTAGAGTTCCATTTTTAATATTTGAACACAGACTTCAAATAGTCAGACACATTTATTAACACCAAAACCATGAAGACTTGCACACAAAAGTTGTGTCGCGGACTTGAAGTTGGAACATTGGTGTCTCGCGTCCTTAATAAAAAATGAGGGTCTAAGCCAGACATGAGAGCGCTATCGATCCTTTAGCCCCTTAGTCTCAATAAAGGCTATACTATTCCGTACACACAAAAAATCTCACTTTTTGTTTAAAACGCGAGGCAAATAATAATAGTTTATGAAAGCTCAACAAACATTTTTAAGTTAAAAACTATGTAATAATTGAATGACTTGCAGGGATATAGTATGCTAATTGGTAACTCATGTATAACAATTAGGGGTGTACGTGGGCTGGATTGGGTTGGATTACTATAGAATGACTCGTCATTCTGAGAAGAAGAAAAAAATGTAGAAAACCAAGTAACAAATATCCAAAAGTGCACACATAAAACTTGCATTATAAGATTTATATTATAATTCAACATTGTTAACCACTTTTTAATTAATAGTCCTAAATATTCAACCTACTATGTTATAATATCTGAAGTACAAATGTTGATCAGTCTGTAATTCAACATAAGTTGCATAACCTTAACAATCTTTTCAAATTAAGCATATTAATCTAACTTATAATAATGTAAAACAAGACTCTAATATAAGCATAGAAATATATATTCATACTAATCATTTAATATAAGACTCTAATATAAAAATAACCATCAATGTTTCCTAGGATTTTCCATTACCAACATCTTCCTCAAGCTTCTTTCTCTTTTGCATCTTCTGCCTCCTCCTCTCCATTAGTCCCATCTTCTTTCTTAGCCTTCATCTCTGCCTCTTCCTTAGAAGTTCTAAGTGCTTGAATCAACCTCTTCAATGATGTCTCAACATCTTCATTAGCTACCTTAGGCATCAAGTTTTCAGCAACATCAGCAGGTGTCACATTAGTCTCTTCCAACAAGCATCGAACCGTGTCGAACAAAGGATGAGATTCAATACTTAGATAATTCTTTGCCAACATTTTAAATCCATCAAAACCACAATAAGATAACTCAATATGCATGTCCATTCGTCCTCGACGAATCAAAGCTTGATCCAGTTTTTCGACATAATTAGTGGTGAATATAATTAACCTCTCACCAGTACTAGCTGACCAAATCCCATCAATAAAATTCAACAATCCAGAAAGTGTTACATGACTCATTTTATTTTTGTTTTCACCTTCACCTGATGCTGCTTGTAAAGAAGCAGCAACAACATCCTTCTTCTCCTCTTTTTCTTTTTCGTTCACCGAATCGGTCTTCCTCTGACCGGTTAGATCAAGCGAACAATCAATATCTTCGATAACAACAACCGACTTACTCGTGATTCCAATCAAAAGTTTCCTTAACTCAGCATTAGTTTTCACATTAGTTAACTCAATATCATAAATATCATACTTCAGGAAATTAGCAATAGCAGCAACTAATGATGATTTTCCTGTTCCTGGAGGACCATATAGCAAATAACCTCTTTTCCAAGGTTTACCAATTTTTGCATAAAATTCCTTTGCTTTACTAAATGTAACAAGATCATCAATAATCTCTTTCTTCTTTCTTGAATCCATAGCAATTGTTTCAAAAGAAGATGGATGTTCAAAAATCACATGACTCCATTTACCTCTCTTATCAGAATCACCTGTGCAATTTGTGTAAAGCTTTCTTTGTCTCTTACTTAAACCAATGTTCTTACCTTCTTCCATAACATGGTTAAGATAAGTTCTAGCAACGAAATCGCGATCTTTACGATGAAAAGTGAGAAGGTAATACCTTTTATCATCAGCTGGATAGAATGTTACACGATTTGTGTTTGAGACAATAGTTTTTAGACACCAAACAACCTTAACCCCTTCAAACACATCATGAAACTCTTGACTTTCATCCATCTTTAGAACTAAAGATTTTTTCACATATTCACCTTGAAGTTTCTTCGCTTGGTTGGTTGATTTTGAAGTTAAGTAGAGTTCAATGGATGTGAAAGCTTCATTGGTTCTACTGTAATCACCAATGTATTCCATGAATCTAACCTCAACATAAGGGTAAAGAAAGTTTGCTAATTTTTGTGAGAATTTTGCTATGAGTGTATGAACTTGATTAGGACAATACCTTTGAATCATAGCACATATAAACAAAATGCTTGCAAGATTTGAACCAATTAGACCCCAAAGTTCACCCATGTTTGTTTCTCTCTTTTTTTTCTCTTCTTTGTTTAAACTTTGTTATTATTGGTTTCTATGTATATAACATAGTTAGAGATCATTTGTTTCTGAAGAGTTTGTTATGCAAGAAGACAAACCATATCATGAGATGTTGATAGTTGATCTTGAATGAGACTTGCATGTTATTTTCATAGCTTGGACTACTTTGACCACATACAAACTAGGAAGCACCAACACTCCTCAGATTAGGCGTGTCCGTGTCGGACACGTGTCGGTGTCCGACACCGACACTTATGATTACACTAAATTATGTCATTTTTTCAAATTTTTATCGGTGTCGACGTGTCAATGTCAGTGTCCGATATCCGTGTCTGTGTCCGTGTCTATGTCTGTGCTTCACAGCATACAAAAATAACATAGCCACGTAGTTTATGATTAAGGGGTAGGTAAGTTATTTTATTAGTTGTGGCAAATTCATTTAAAATTAAGGCCTTAAATCCTCTATTGTATGCACAAAGTATACTACAAGGTACACAATAAGTGCCCAAAATGAACTCACAACAACTCACAATGGACAGAACAAATGACCGATGCAACAAACCTAACAAACACAAACATTTTGAACCATTAGAGTTGTTGAAACCAAAACTGACAATGATAATAATAACCTAGCAGTATCAACGAAGATTTTTTAGCACTTCAGAATGCACATGAAATTTTCTTGTTAACCAATGGACACGTAAACATACTGTCCACATCAGATATACTTGTATAAATTATGGGTTTGTTTTTACACGCAAAAGAAATTCTAGAAGCTTAAAATTGTAGGTTAAAAAATTATTGGCTTATTTGTTGACTCATGAGGGCCTAGGAGATTACCACACTAGACTTTGACAGATCACAATGAATTGCACACTCTATTTTAACTCAAAATTTTAAAACATTAAACTATATCAAAGTGAATTGGAGAGATCCAAACTTATACGCCTTAGTGCTCTCACTTATTAAGTATATCACAACCACGTATATAAGTAACTTATTTTGGACAGTTTCTCTTTTATTTAGTTGCCTCTATTGTGTCATACTAGTGTTAATCCCGTGCGGATGCACGGGTGCAACATGTTTACATAGTATTTAGAACTCGATATTAATTTTTAAAAAAAAAACTTAATTTTTTATCATTATCAAACTCCAAATGTTTTTATTGACGCCATAATTAATTAGAAACAATTTTTAGAATGTCTAGATTGACAATATTTTTTTTTTAAATCAAAATATTTATAAATGGCAATATTATTAAGCTAAAACTTTGATCTATGTTTGAATCTGAAATCTCACGGTAGTAATTATCATTTTGTCTAAAACCAAATAAAAACTTACATAGTGTCAAAATTAACAAAAATTAGAGCAAAAGCATTTAAAACTTAAAAGTCTCAATCACTTTTTGATAAAAGTAATAGTAATTTATTTTTTTTGTAAATATTAAAAACTATAAATAAACTGAACTTAAATGTAAAGGATAAATGAAAGAAGCAAAAAAAAAAAAAATGATAAAACAAGTCCAATTGACACAACCTTCACAATCTTAAACTCATATTCATCATTGTCAATTTTCACAGCCTTCACAATCTTTCTTAACATGGACATTACCAATTTCATCATTGAGACAAATTTTCTTTAAGTACCAACTACTTGATCAATCTTGGATTCATGTTTGACATCAACAATTCATAAAGATATAGTTAATTTGTTCAAAAAAATAAAATTGTGTATCATCATTGAATGTGAGAAGACTTCTTAACATACTTAACATAGCTTCTTTTTTTTCTTCTTCACATACATTCTTTAAGCATTTAATATGTGTTTTGACTACATAACATGGACCAAGTTGAGCACTCATTCGATGTATTTGCTGGTAGTTATTATGGCAGCATACATGAAGTAGCATAAGCAATACCAATTGGCCATACATCAGTGCAATTTCTGCAACAGTAAAAATTACTACCACTAATGTCACATTCTTACAAATTCCCAAGTCCTAACCTCATATCATAAGTTGTATTTCTGTATTCCTCCTCTATTCACCATATGTACTTGAACACTATGTATTCAGCTTCTTCCAAATCAACCGGGAAAAAAAATTAAATTAAGACAATCAAAATACATAAAACTTCTACTACCTTTGCAAGAAGCAAGATGAATGGATCTTCACTCACCTAATAGCATAAAATACAATCATAAGTACATGTTCAAGTAAAGTGGTTGCTTAATATAATAAGATGGCATCCCATGTACTGTTATTTTGTTCTTTATATACTTCATATAAGTCTGTAGTTTTTAGGATGATGAACAAATATAAAAGATAGATAGCAATAATAAATTAAATTAATGTACTACCTCTTTCTTCATCAATGAAAAGGAAGTGAGAAACTTCATGCAAATATCCTCTTCTTGCACTTCTCCTTTCCTTTTTACAGCAGCCACACATTTCATTGAGTCTAAGGCATTAACTGGGATTCAAAATTGGTAATGTAATTTTATTGGTAAATGTAAATTGAACATAAAGCTATACAATATTGAAATTGAAATTGAACATAAAGCTATACAATATTGGTAAATGTAATTTTATTTCAGGAAATAGCTAGCAACCCATTTTATCCAATGTGTTCTAACCACAAAAAAATATTAATAATGAAAAGTTAACTGCTGAATTGAAAATCCAAAAAATAAATAGATCTCGTATTTGCATTATTGGAAAACAAAAATGAAAAGTATTCAGCGACTGCTGGTTCTAAAACCTTAAACAATGTTTCTTTTTCTCCATGAACTGCACAAAAAGTAATATGCCAAAGTTTAACAACGCTAAAAGAAATAAGTAATCTTCATAAAAACTTACTCATATTAGACATAAACTTATTAGATATGCAGTATAGTATAGTAATCTATTTCAATTAGTCATAAACTTATCAAACCAAATATGTATAGTGTAAAAAGTTGTGCTGGAGCAATCTCCCATAAGCAAGTCATTAAAAGTAGTTTACCTATGAGAATGACAAAAGCCCCAAAATCCTTTGTGAAATGCTCGATGACCAAAATCCCCGAAAGCTATAATTTTTCTTCTTTCCATTACTTTTAGCTCCTGCATATTTCAAGCACCAAGAAAGAAATGAATTGATGCAAAAAATTAAAATAGATACGATTTACAAAAATATATAATTACCGAAACACAAAAAGCAATGAAATAAAACAAAATGACCAAAAGTTTGAGACCTTTATGAGTTCTAAGAACTTTCTTTCCTAAAAGGGATCAAATTCCTTGAAACACAGAGGAACCAATATGCAAGAAATAACAAACGGTTCTTATGACACTTGATTGCATGTATTACATTTCATTGCATATATAACAATTTCATTGCAGAAGATAAAAGTATTTTTCATTGATTCCAAAGACTCTAAATTTCCACTGGATTAGACATCTTAGAAAGAGAAGACACTAAAAACTAATTAAAAACAAAAACATAAAACTCAACTTCGTCTAGAATTCCATTCTTTTTTATTTAGAATTAGTTAGATCTTAACAAAAGATGTAATGAACCAATAACAAATAAAACTCAAAATGAAGTGTTATTTCATAAATTAAAAAGCCCATAACTGAAGAGTAAATTTCATCAATCTCTCATTCAATGAATTCATTTCTAAAATATTTGAACCATGTTTCTTAGCCCAGAAATATAAACATAACCTACAAAAACAAAAGATAAAATAAATGATTGATGCGTCTTTCCATCCCTTTCTATAATTACCTTACATACATATATGTAGTCAAGCAATTTTCATCTCTCATACCAAACTTTCTGCCATTATTTCCTGTTGCTGAAGAAAAAAATAGAGAAAAAGAAAACAATAAATGAGGAGAAAAAAACCCAGAAATCATGAGAGAATCTCTCTCACCCGATTGTGTTCATGGAGAAGAAATACATACAATCAAACTAATAGTTGAAAAGAAATGTAGATGAATAACAAACGGGGAAAGGCAAAAAACACCAAAAATGGGGTATCTCCGGTTAACATTTGGCAAGACTTTTGTTAAGAGTATGGATTCTTACCAATAGCTTGAATAATCATGGGATCTGCAGACCAAAACCATCTTAAGGTTAGGAAAAAATTGTCGTCCACTGAATTAGAAAGTGGCAGGCAATAAAAAATCAAACATTTGCATCAGCTGATAACATAAAGAGAGATAACAAAAGAATACTAACAAAATACACATGATGACATTTAAGTAAATATCATAACCAGAAATAAGGCAGTGAGACACTAACAAATTTAATTAATTCGAAGTCATACCCAAAGTTAAGCCTAACAGGAAAAGCAGAGTTATATAATATCATGCATGAGCAACCTAGTTCGCATTTTTAAGTTTATAACAAATATAGCTATAAAAAAAGAATTAGATCCCTACCTAAAACTGTGCTATATGAGTGCAACAATTTTTCCCCTTCAAAATATATCCATATCAATATAGTAAAAAAATAATACTACATGAAAATCAACATGACATGTAATGAAAATGAACATAACAGTAAGAGTTAAAAATACAGACAATCGAACCCAAACATAATAATATTAGGCATGCCTCATGAATATTGGAAGGTTTGGATCAGATCATATTTAAATACACAGTTGAAGAAAACTTGAATAACAATTTTTTATTGAGATCAAATTCAATTGGTAAGAATTTTCAAAAAGAAGATATGCAGTTTAAGAACTTATTTAACGTGAAGGAAAAACTCATTTTAAGACCAATCAATTGTGCTTTTGCAAATTAACTCCTCCTCTTAGTTGTAAATTTAAACTGAAAAAGGCTTAACTTTACCTTCCACAACTCACAATTGTCTTCTAAAGTTGTCCATTGAATCTCGTCGCCTAGTGAATCAAACTTATATAATCATCTATCAATGTATCAACCATTCCAAATAACTCATAATTGAATCAATACTTCAAATTTAATTTAGCAAACAGAATTGTGGAAAATAATGACCTACCTATGGCAAAACTGATATGAAATTGTGTACAAACCTTTAGAATATTGTATTTGCTAGAGATTTTTTATGCACACAAAGAAAACTGTATGTATAGTTAGAAGATTATATCTGAAAAAACCTGTCTAATATGGTTAAAATGATGCATATTATAAAGGCCACAGATAAAGACATTCAAAATTAAGTTCATGACTTATAGTTCTATTGTAGCTACCACAATTTTCCACATGGGCATTTTGTCAAACACCTGCAATGCATTTTATCTCAATTACTAATTCTATTTCTATCCCCACTACTACCCACACCCAAAATCAAGTAGTTTAACTAAAATTGATAAATCAAGTAGTTTAACTAAAATTGATACTGGGATAACAACTCACAAATTTTAACAATCTGGCATACAAATTTGCAAAAAGAACAAATATTTCAAGTGCGTGAAATGAGAAGGGAAAAATGTTTATCATGCATAAAAGTTATGGGTAGAAAAAATAAGCATGGAGAAGATGGAACTTTACCAAGAATTGAGATGAGGAATCCTTACAACCCTAACCTTCATTCTCCATGCCTTCCTACATGGATGTAAATCAGAAACCAACTCAAATGAAAAATCCATTACAAAGCAACTTACAATTAAAAGCAACAAAATGGGCTCAAATCCGAAGGATGAAGCCATACCATTGATTAGGGTATTTATAAGGTGGATGGAAAACTTGTGTGATGCTGCGATGGAGAAGAAGGTGCTGAGCAAGCATCAGAATCAAAATAAGAATATAAAAGGAATAGAATCAAAATCTTACAGTGATGAAGGACAAAAGTGAGATTCTCAGTTGGAGAGGGATTTGAAAAACGCGCAATTTTCTTGAAGCTACAGCGTCGGGGGACGAGGGAGAAGGTGCTGGGTACGCGCCTCTTTTGCCCCTAACAGTATTATGTGAAGCGGTTTCTATTGTTAATAGATAGGATTACATTTATACAATCGTAATATTATTAAAATGCTGTATATTTATTCTCATGAACTTAACTCATATCTCAATTGATAGACATTAATATATGCAGGAGCTCGTAAGGTATTATAATTTAATTAATTTTTTCGTTGATTGAATTGCAAGTATAATTAATACATATGAAACAATTGTCTTAAATATACATATATATGTGGTACATTGTGTCCCCTAGAGCGATGAATATTATTTTTAAAAGAATTGGTTTTGCCATTTAACATTGCTATTCAACGATGAAGATGCTCTAACCGTGATAATATCATATTAGTGCCACTTTTTGTGTTGGATAGAACAAAAAGTTGAGTTCAAATGAACCTTTACTAGGTGAAATTGATATCCTCAAATTAGTCGGTCTTAATCGGATACAGAGTCTTAGAAAGAGAAATAACTCTTCTTAAGAGTCAACTAGAGGTGGGAACAGGTCAAGCCTAGCCTACATAGGCTCAGGCCAGACCAGCATATTTCTTTAAATAGAGTAGGCCAAAGCTTTTTTAGAAGTCTATTTAGTTAAATAGGTTAGACTGCATGCCATTAAAAAAGCCTTTTATCCTATTATGCCGACCTATTTAAATTAATATGAATAATATTTTTACTACTATTATTATTTATATATTAAAATTTGTGCCTTGATTAAATTATAAATTATTAACTTTTTCAGTAGTTTAAGTTTATTAATCGACATTAGTTTTTCACATATATAAATGTATTATTATAAACTAGAATTGAAATATGATGACATATATAGTCAAAGTCTCTAACATATCATGTTATATATCAAAAGAACATTGATTTATTAGTTCATAAGTATATTTAAAAATAAATATGATTATTTATTCAAATATATTCATATGAAATAGGCTTTTAAACAGACTAACAGACCATATTAGACTTTCAAAAGGTCAGACTCAAACCTAAAAGATAAGCCTATGATAGGTCACAGGCCAGACTCATGCCTTCAAATTTTTGACAGGTCAGACTCAGGCTTGACAAAGTCTAGTTCGACCTAGCCTATTTCCACCTCTAGAGTCAATGTATTTTGCTTTCATTTTGATCTTTATTCATCTTGCTACATGGTGACCAAGTTTCATCTTGCTTTCATTTGGCGTCCTACAGATTTTCATTTTTACCTATTTTAAAAAAATTCATCGGCTATTTAAGTAGCGGACGTTATAAAAATGATTTTTTTTTTCGAAAAATATAGTCGCTACTTAGTAGCGGTAACAGACATTATAAAAAACAAATCTAATAGAGTATTTTTGGGGCGTATCTTCAACCTAAATAGCGGACATGATTATTTTTGTAAATTCGTAAGACGCGCGAGAAAAAGATTGATGACAAAAGAAAATCTCCAAGTTCATGATTTGAGCGAAGCCCATTAATAAAGATGTTTTCTCATTAGGTCCTCATGGTTCTTTTTCCCCCTGGATTTTACTTCTTTTCCCTTGAATAAAAACTTCAGTTCGTAGAAAAAATTCAGTTTCTACGAACCGAAATTTTTATCAAAGACAAAATGAAAATATTTAAAGGTATAAAAGATCTATGGGAGGCCTAAAGAGAAAATATCATTAATAAAACAACCGGGCCTTAAAAACGAAGGCCCGTTAAACCCACACGGAAGTAGTAGTAGTAGTCTTCGTGTTTTCTTCCTCCCATTTCCACGGCGATCGCCACCACCGCACACAAATGACGCACTAACAGTTCCACCATAACTGAATCACACACACATACCGTTATCACCATCACCATGCCGTTATCTTCAGTCTCTACTCGTCTCACACTCCTTGCTCTCTTCTCCGCCACAACTTTCTACTGCATCTATAAATCTCGCCGTTTAAGAAACCTCAAACTAAACCTCTCTCTAAACCCTAACCCTAACACTAACACTAAACTCAATCTCCCTAAGATACTTTTCATTTCCGAAACCGGAACTTCCAAATCCCTCGCTAACCGTCTCCACCGTTTTCTTTCCTTAAACGACGTCGCATTTGAAATCATCGATGGACGAAGCTACGAACCCGAAGATCTCCCTAAGGAAACGATCCTTCTCATCGTTGCTTCCACTTGGGAAGACGGAAAACCACCGCCTGCTTATAGATTTTTTGCTGATTGGCTTGCTGAGAGTTCTGAAGATTTTAGAGTTGGTTCGTTGTTGCTTTCTAAGTGTAGGTTTGCGGTGTTCGGTGTCGGTAGTCGAGGTTATGGTGAGACTTTTAATGCGGTTGGTAAGGAGATTGTTAAACGGATGAAGGCGTTGGGCGGTGCTGAGATGATTCCGTTGTTTGAAGGGGATGTTGATGGTGGTGATGTGGATGAGGTTTTTGATAAGTGGTGTGTGAAGGTTGTTGAATTGTTGAAAGGGGGTGGTGGTGAGGATGGTGGTGATTTGGAGAATGGGGAGGAGGAATGTGGTGTTTTGAGTTCTGATGAAGAGGAGTCTGATGATGAGGAGGAGGAAGAGGTGGAATCGGATATTGTTGATCTTGAAGACATTGCCGGTAAAGCTCCTTCGAGGAAGTCCGTGGCTACGGTGGCGGAGACTAATGGGAAGTTGAATGGTGGCAAGAAACAAATGGTGACTCCTGTGATAAGAGCAAATTTGGTGAAACAGGTATATATGCATTGTGTATCTATTGGATTCCAATTTATTCTATTGCTTAGTTAGTGTATTGACCTTAGTTGAATTTTGTTAGATAAGATACGATTTATTTTAAAAAATGTTATGAATTTGCAGGGATATAAGATTATTGGTTCACATAGTGGTGTCAAGATTTGTAGATGGACTAAGTCACAGCTTCGTGGTCGAGGTGGTTGTTACAAGCATTCATTTTATGGAATCGAGAGTCATAGGTAATGGCAACTTGGCTTCCTAAATCCTAATATTTATTTAAGTTCACGTCTGGTTAGGATTTGGTTGGACAAAACTTACATGCATTTCCATACATGCATTTCTTACTTTTCCACTCACAAAGAGGTGGTTATT
Organism: Trifolium pratense; assembly: GCF_020283565.1. Lineage (NCBI taxonomy): Eukaryota > Viridiplantae > Streptophyta > Magnoliopsida > Fabales > Fabaceae > Trifolium > Trifolium pratense. The sequence continues at coordinate 41,777,964 of NC_060059.1, read as the reverse complement.
TGTGTTTTTTCATTTTGAAAAAATAAAAGAAAATTATTTTTTAATAAAAAAAACTACCTCTTTGTGAGAGGAAAAGTAAGAAATGCATGTATGGAAATGCATGTAAGTTTTGTCCTTTTGGTGGCCTGAGCTTCGTACATTTGTCGTGCCATATGACAACTCTATTATCATATGTCATTGTGTAACTCATGTATGCCAATTGAAATCTGAATCTTAAGATGGAGTTGTTTGTTTGTCAATATCAGATTCATTGATGGTGTGACACTTTTTAATCATAGGTAGATTGAAATTAAATTAAATTTGAATAAACATAAGCTTTCTAACAAGAGCATCCACAATAGAGAAGCGCACTTTTGGGTACTTAAGTGGGCCCCACGTATTCACATCACTTATTTATAATTTTTTATTTTGAATAATAGTACCCAATAAGCATTCAATTTCTCCAATCCAGCACCTCAAAAAAACTTACTAAATGGGACCAACTAATACTTTTATATCATCTATCAATAACTCTATATCATTACATTTCAATTTTTAATATTAATAAACATAGGTCCCGCAAAGAGAGTGTGCTTACTTTAGCACCTCTTCTCAATAGGTACCCATTTCTTTCTCCCCCAATGGTAGTACCCAATAAGTACCACTTCTTATTGGGCAAGATACTTACCATCGGAGATGGTAAGGTAATCAGGAAGAGAAAAGAAACAAGGTGTATTTTTGTTTGAAAGTAACTTTGAGCTTGTATTTGAAATGTGCTGAAATTGTACTTGCCATTGCACATTATCTGAACTTCTGATCCTGTTCATGGGTTTATCCTCTACATTATCTGTCGGCAATAATACTTCATCTGTGATGTTCACTATTTTCACCTTTTTATGAGTGAAACAGGTGCATGGAGGCAACCCCCAGCTTGGCATGTGCAAATAAATGTGTTTTCTGCTGGAGGCATCACACAAATCCAGTAGCAAAAAGTTGGCAGTGGGAGATGGACGATCCATTAGAGATTGTAAATTCTGCAATAGAGCAGCATACAAATATGATTAAACAAATGAAAGGAGTTCCCGGTAAATTTAAGCTATTTTCATTTCCCCGGTAAATTTATGTTATTTTCATTTCAAAATGACACTATTGTTAGGTTTATGGACTTAAATAGGTTAATAGTGAATTATAGCTAGAGTAGCTCTCCTAATCATAACATGCACACTTCCTGTCACCACAAAAGTATTGGCACTGGGGATATGTTTGAGTGGAGGAGTTTGAGGGAAAAAGAAGGGTCAAGGGAGAACAATTTTTTTCGTTGAAGTAAATATTCTCTTATTTGATATTTTTCTAGCATGAGATTGTCATGTAACCTTTATTTGATTTTATACGTTACTACCTTTGTCCCTAAATATATACTACATTTGAAAATGTATTTTGTCCCTATATCCCATTTTCATATTACTAGGTGCATTAATTATTTTTTTTAATAAAAAATACCACTAGTTATATATTATATGTTGGTGTCATTGTTTACCCAAAACATTAATTGATGGGCAACTTTGGATCAACTATTCACAAAATGCACAAATTCAATACACTGTCTAATTTGTTTAATATGTGAAATTGTCAAATGGTACTTATAATAACGAACAACGGTAGTATTATTTATGAATTGAACACACTATAACTATTGTTGTCAAACTCTCAAGTTAACTCTCAAATCTGAGTCCTATGAGTCTAAGACTCTTAAGTATTAAAATGGAATTAACTTGTTTACAAAACCCTTTTTATATAAACTTCAGTAGACTTGCATAGACTTGTATATATTCATATATAATCACGAGTTTGTGGACAATTGGTCGAGTCTACAACATAACTGTTATTTTTGCACCGACATGCTTAAAATTAAAATGTTGGTGGTTTCAAAATTGACTCATTTCTTTCTGTAGGAGTCACCTTGGAGCGATTAAATGAAGGATTCACACCACGGCATTGTGCACTTTCTCTTGTTGGTGAACCTATTATGTATCCAGAGATAAATGCACTAGTGGATGAGTTGCACAGAAGGAGGATTTCCACTTTTCTAGTTACAAATGCACAATTTCCAGAGAAAATTAAGTCGCTGAAGCCAATCACTCAGGTTTTGGGGTTTTCAGAGTTTCGTAATTTAAAAACATGTTGGATAAGCAAGTTAAACTTAATATTCTTGTTTGCCGCTTGCAGTTATATGTCAGTGTTGATGCCGGAACAAAGGACTCTCTAAAGGCAATTGATAGACCACTCTTTGGAGATTTTTGGGAAAGGTTTATTGTGAGTATCTTTTCATTCTCAGTGCAAATCTATAAAAGTATAATTACATCATGAGTTCATGATTTAAGAATTGTAACTACTCTAAGGATCAGCTTAGAAGAAATACCTTCTTCTGATGACTTGGAGTTTAGTTAATATATCACGGACTCTTTACTGCATGACTGCCATCTGAAGCAGGGGTGACTGTGCTAGCATAGCATTTACATTCTCATGGATTTTATTTGACTGTTGTTTGATGATACCATGTCCTCTTGATCACCCTGTCTATGTATTTCAATATCTATGTGCCAGGATTCCTTGACTGCTCTGAAGGAAAAACATCAGCGTACTGTATACCGTCTGACCCTTGTGAAAGGTTGGAATGCTGAAGAGGTTGATGCCTATTATAATCTCTTTAGTATAGGAGAACCCGACTTTATTGAAATCAAGGGAGTAACATATTGTGGCTCGTAAGCTTCCTCCTCTCTCTCTCTCTCTCTCTCTCTCTCTCTCTCTCTCTCTCTCTGCCCCTTAGTCCAGTTAAATTCTTTTGCCTGTGAACCATCTTTGAATGACAATGAACTCTTCATAGGACCGCTACATCAAAATTGACAATGGAAAATGTCCCTTGGCATGCCGACGTGAAAGCTTTCTCAGAGGCTCTGGCTCTGAAAAGCCAAGGGGAGTATGAAGTTGCCTGTGAGCATGTTCACTCATGTTGCGTGCTTTTAGCAAAAACTAAGAAGTTCAAAATTGATGGCCAGTGGTATACATGGATAGACTATGAGAAATTTCATGATCTGGTAGATATTTTTGTCCTATTATTTATTTTTGACTGAAATTCCGTTAATGTTTCGTTTATGAAATTTATCGTCAATTTAAATTCAGGTGGCTTCTGGAAGTACTTTTGACAGCAAAGATTATATGGCTGCCACACCAGCTTGGGCTGTCTATGGAGCTGAGGAAGGTGGATTTGATCCAGCACAATTAAGATATAAAAAAGAGAGACATCACAAGTCGAGTCGCAAAGAATCAGGTTAGAAATTTAGGAGCAGCCAACATCCGTTTCCCCTTTTATCTTACTTACGTGTGTAACTCAATAGGCATTACAGGATAGTTTTGTAATACAATGCTTTAGACGTAGGTGGTTAAACTATTCTGGTGTATTTAAGTTCCAATGTTTTCCCAATTCAAGGCAATTGAGGAGAGAATTTTGTTTAGTGGTTTTAATTAATTATTGTAGTTGCAGAATATAGAGATTTGTCTTGCAGCTATTTGTTTTCGAAATTGAGATTGGAATAATATGCTTGGGCTTTGGCTGCAATAATAATAGATACGAAATAGCATTGCATAATGTTGTTCTGCTGTAATTTAGTTGCTAGCACGACAGTATTTTGGTTTTGACGAGAGGAAGGTAAAGTGGGAATCATAATGCAGTGCAAACAAATAAAATGTGTAAATCTCAGGACAATATTGCACTCACTCTTTCTTTTTTTCTTCTTCTTAGAGTTCATTAGTTATAATAACCTTGGTAGTTATTGACTTTGATTGACTCTTCTCCAAGTCTTCACAGTTTCATTATTTGTTTGTTAAAGAATAAGTATTTGCTTTAGCCCTAAGAGGTTTTTTTTTGGGTCAAGTAGCCTAGTGGCTAGAAATTACACCCTTAAGGTGGGATAAGTGGGATGACCGGGGTTCGAACCCCGGCCACTTACATATATAATGCAATGTCTATGTCAACTGAGCTAAGCTCACGGGACGATCCTTGAGAGGTTTAGTTGGCATCGATTTGATCCCCCAATCATATTATGTGATATCAAAACATACTACTATTATACAAAATCCATGAGATTGAAAATTTGAAATATTAAATTCATGTTATATTTTATTTTTGAAAGACTGAATTGATGTCAACTATGCTGTCGTTATTCTTTTATTATTTTGTGGGGCTGAAAATATCACTTTCTATGTGTTAGTGACTAAATTGATGTCGTTTGTATTTTAGTTATTAGAATGATAAAATCCCAATCTTTTTAAGTGGCAGTGTACTATGTTTTTATTTATTAAATAGCAACCTGAATATATATTATTGAAGTCAAAAATTACATAATGTAAATTCTTCCATGCTGCATCACCCACTCTGCTCATATGCATTGAACTTGTGGAATTGTGAGTCACACTCAAATCGAATAATGTTTCACTGTGTATGTGTGGCCTAATTTTTAAAATTTGGTTTCTAGTTCTACTCGTCGTCCTTGATGTAAGATGTTGCAAGTTGCAAACCCATTGAACTTGCAGCAAAGTCTTAGACTTATAAAAGTCATATTTCCCTTTTTTCCTTAAACATGCTTTCAATTTTTCGTAGTAGTCCCTTTCAATTAAACCCATTTTTCATCTATGTACTTTAACTAAGGACATGCTGTTAGCTTATGATAAGGATAAGGACATGTTAGCTGAGGACAACTTTGGACCGTGATGGAATCTTTCGGTTTCAGAACTCACATTTCAATTTCAAGGTTACTTCATTTTTTTTTTTATAATAATTTCAAGGCTACTTCATTAGCTGCTAATATTAATGCATAATTTATAGTACTATAATATATTTACTTTGTCCCTCATTATTCAAATCGCAAGGAGCACCATTTTTATTTAACTTGTATAAGCTTGACCAGGCCAAGAATAAAAACACCACTAAAACAGTTGCGAAAAACAAGATAAAACGCAATAAGGAAACTAGTAGAGATCACGTGTTGAATGGTTGGCAATGCTTTCGACAAGCATTATTATACTAGTCTATAGATACATTCTTGTCTTTTTATAAGGCACTATTTATTTATAAATTTAGTATGACACCACACCATCGTGTAATGCACGGGGGATGCTTGGGCATGGTGGTACATGGAGTAGTCAATGTGAGCTTGTACTTTGACCCAAATTTGCCAAACGTTAGAAATGCATTATGCATGGTTTAATTTTGGAGATGTACGTGTTGTTTGGTTTATGTTTATTGAAATTGATTTTTTCTTTATAAATGATTTGTAGTTAGTTGATTTGAAAAGTAATTTTCTACTTAAGTTAAATTAATTGTTGTGGTAAGTGTGAGAGTGAAAGTTAGGTATTTTATAAGTGAAAAAACTAATATACATAATGCTTTTTATAGATGAATAAGTTGGAGATTCATGATTCGAACCCAAACCTTGTATATAAAATGCAGCATCCTACCAATTAGACTTTGTTTATGGGGACGTAAATTTATGTTAACATACTTTTATGTGAATGAATTCTATCATAAATTATTTAACATTCAATTTACTTTTATTTAAAATCAATTTAATCAGTTCCATACCAAACGTGAGTGATCTTGGTTGAAAAAATGACTCACTTTTTACTAAGATATTCAACTTGAGTCTATGCTTAGTTTCACTTTTTTAAAGAGACAAAACTAATGTGTTTTTGCTTAAAAAAAAAAAAACTAATACGTGTTTTGTAAAAAAAAAACTAATAAGTGTTTAATTGATTTTAATATAGTTAGATGTTTTTCAATATAAATATAATTGATTTTGACCTGTAGAAATCAATAAAATAATCATAATCGATTTTGACCTAGAATTAATTTAAAATTGACACTAGAATTTTTGTCTCTGCAATCGATATTTTTAACTTTAAATTTATTAATCAATCTACTTTTATATAAAATATATTTAAAATTAAATAATTTTATATGCAATTCTCTCCACGCAGCGATGTAAATAATCCGTTAAAGAAACTAACAATTTATATAAGAAACACGTCTCAACATTTTTTTTCATAGATAAAAAAAAATATTCAGAATCCCTTGAGTTTAACTCAGTTGAAAGAGATATTATATTATGGCCCCATTTGATTAGCCTATTTTTAAGCTTATGCAAACAATTTATGCAATATAAATTTTGTTTTATGCTATTTTATAAGTTCACATCAGTGGCAATTGTATTTTTATAAGTTATTTTATCATAAACTACCTTAACAAATTTATAATAATACATAAAAATTACATAAGCTGTTTGCATAAGCTCAAAAGTAAACTAATCCAAACAAAGCATATATATATATATATATATATATATATATATATATATATATATATATACACCACGTATTTATCTTAAAGGATAAATTTTTTAGTGATTGACTAAACTACTTGAAAAAAAAAAAACATTCCATGATCAAATATCCAATCATCTACCCTTATTTGGTATTGCTAATAGCGACCACTCCCTCAGTCTGTGATGAGTGGTGAGATCTATGAGAACTCAACTCATGTTCCTCTACCATCTCCTTACCTTAAAAGTATCTATGTCATTTTGTTAATCTCCTCTTCATCCTATAACTCCACTCTCACCATATATACTTCCCTCATTCATTTCATAATATTAATTAATAAATATCCCTCTTTCTAATCAACTTGAAGCAAATTAGTACCATAGCTAATTAATATATATATAAAAAGAAATAAAAAATAAAAACACTTACATACTATCAACATTTCATGTCCATCAAAATAGACACGATGCAATTGTTGCAATCCAACTACAGATATATAGCTATATATATGCAAACATCAAACGGACGATGATATACATATATAGTTATAAAGATGAGGGTAAAGAAAAAACAAAAAGTTTGATTTTAACTTATAAGAAAATACCTAAGCTCAAGCATATATATTTTCAATCACTAGTATAAGGATTATAATAAATAAAACAAGTAAATGAATTGAACTCACAGAAGAATCACAACACAATATATATATGGTTTGTTCAATAAGGATTAGATAATAATAAAACTAATAATCACCAAAAATAGAAAGAAAAAACATGAAATAACTTAAAGAGAAAAGAGTGAAACTAGTTAATAATAATAACAATTTAAATATAAATCCCCCTAAAACATTGACAAATAATATAAGGAGTTGCTAATAATAATTTCTTCATGGAAAAGAAGCATTAATGATTTTAAGCAGTGATAATTAATAATAATAATAATAATAATAATAATAATGATTAAATAAAATATAGAATTATTGAGCACTACTCTTTGTGGGTTTGCTGCTTTTACGCCTAGCTGATCTGCTGCTTCTACAAGACACAACTTTTGGAAGTTGTTCATCATCATGAATCTCTTGTTTTCTAACCATGCATGCTTCTTCTGATGATGCTCTTGCAATTGTTCCTTCTTCTTTGTTCATACTTTCTTTTTCCATTGAACTTTCCCTTGTAGAACCTTCTTGTTTTTTCTCTATCATTATAGCTGCTTTTTCTTCTGAACTTTCCATCTTCACAACAATCTTACGAGGTCTACCTCTTTTTCTAGTAGTTGTAGTTTGAGATTGAGGTTGAGATTCTTGTTCATCTATTTTTGATGATGCTTCAGCTATTGCTGCCCAAACTTCCTTTGTTTTTTGTGGCTTCTTACCCATAAATGATAATATTTTTATGATAAACCCTTCTTTTTTTGTTTCTCTAAATCTCTCTATCTAGAAAACATTACACAAACCCATCAAAATCAATTCTTTTATGTATCCCTTTTCATCACAAATAAAATAAAAATATGTATACTATGTCTAATGATAAAAAAGGGTGAGAAGAAAACAGATGAATATTTTTCTCAGAAGAAAAAAACACACACACACAAGTTCTCTCTCTCTCTCAACTCTAATATTTTTTTGCAATATAGTAGCAAGCAGCAAGTATAAGCTTTAAAAGCAAGTAGACCAATATCTTTGACCAAAATCAATATTTTGGAAACGCGGCTTATCTCTCCGTCTCATATTATATGTTTTTTTTAAGGTTATATATTTACATTTTAATTCTTAGGTAGTACCTATAGAATAGAAATTCCATTTTAAAGCCGCCGGATTTAATCTAGTGGTGAGGGATTTAGGTAGTACGTTATAGAAATTTCATTTTTTAAATAGATAAGTTGATAGGATATTCAGAGTTCGAACTTCGGCTTTTATGTATAAAATGTGATGTTTCTATCAACTGAGTTAAGTTTACGAAGATATATTTACATTTTTTTAGGTTACTTGTCTATGGTATTTTATATAAACAACAATTTATATTTAAATTATATTTTAGACATAAGTTAATAAAAATTGATGTATTTAATCTATTAAATATATTAATTTTTATTAATTCACATGTCTCTTATAAAAGGATGTTGAATTTTTGCATTAAAAAGAAAAAGGATGTTGAATTCAATAATAAAATAGTATATGTATGATTTAAAATACTTATATTATTTTTGGAAAAACATATTTATGTGTAAGGATGTTGGAGTAGTTAAAAATAATAGTAGTGGAATATAGTTAGGTTGTTTAAAAATAATAATAAGAAAATGAGGATTTGTTGAAAAAAAATGTTCTCAAAAGTGACAAATAATTTAAATGCAAGAAAAGTATTATAAATTAGATACTTATAATAAGACATGATAGTAAATAAAAACATCTTATTTTTTAAGAGGTCACTTGATTGAAGATGTGAGTGAGTAGATAAGAAATATCACTAACGTATTTAGTCAAAAAATATCTTATAAAATTGGATAAAGGGAATAGATATTTAAGTAATAAAGCTTTTATATCACTAACGCAATTCAAACTCCAAATTTTGATGGGATCTAAACCAAAAATCTTAGTAACTAAATTAACGTACATTGACATAGACTCTCCCCTCTTCTTTTTTAAAGAGAAAAGTTTAGATAAGTATAATTGAATATCAATAACTCACCAAAATTAGTGCAAGTACTTGCATATTATCCATTAATGAAGTTTTAACTCTAACAATGGAAATTGAATCCACTCATTTGCAAAGAAGAGTCAACTATTTATCAACTATACCAACATATGTTAATTAGTTCATAAGCACCCTTGTCTAACTATAATATAAGGAAAATAAAAACTACTGTTTGTCATTAAATACAAAATCTTTTGAAGTTTTTCCTAAGAGAAATATATCTCACAAAAGGGAGAATCACAATGGCATCACAAATAACAACTACTCAGTCAAAATTAATGCACCATTTGGCGGAAGACACAACGGATTGGCAACATACACAAAAGTCAGTTGTTTTCCTGAACAACAAATTCATTTGTCATTCATTTGCTATAAGATTATTTTTAAAATTTTAATTACATTAATTATTATTTTTACCAACACACCATTAATTTCCTTACTTCTTTGCATTGTCTGCATTTGCAACATATAATAAATACTCCTACTATTGTTATGAAATCAAAATCTATTTTTCTCTTAAAATATAAACTTGTAAAATGACTTTATAATAACTCACTTTCATTAAGATATTTAATGTATTTGATATATATTATAGACTAGATATATTAATTATATATATCTAAAAAAATAATTGTTTCTTATAAAAATAACTAGAGATAATACCAATAATCAACAAATTTAATATTCTTATAAATTTTAAAATTCTCTGATTTAGTCATTTATATATACTAAGAAATGGAGGTGATCCGGTGGATAAATAAATGCTCAAGAAATCATTTAGCGTATTTTAGTTGCATTTTAGGAGATAAAACATTATTATGCATGACTCTTTAAAATCTTTTCAAAAGATCAATACTATCTGGTGTTAGGAAGCCAGAAGTATCAAACATGAATGATGTAAAAACATGTTGATTATATGAACACTCTTTCTCATATTTGATCACTTTGCTTGAGGTAACTTTGAGGGTCACTTGTCCCATAATGAAATCTTCCGTACTCAATCTTACAAATGGGAAAACTTCAGTCAGGTTCACACAAACATATTTCCACCCTATTCAACTATACACCAGAACATCAACAAACTTCCTTTTTGCGGTTCACTCAAAAAGTTCACATGCGCTTCTTTAATACATTTCATACATAAATTTATTACCTAGAACTCAATTTAAAGTAAATTTTTCTTATAGGAGAATCAAACATTCACTTTAATGTATCTTTCACTTTTCATTTATTTGTCCATCCAAATCGTCTAGTACCATTCCAATGTACAATGTTGTTTCCTTTCTACCATAGCATGAAAAGGGGGTAAAATTATAAAATAAAAGTAGCTAAGGTACAAGAGAGAGTAGAGTAGTATTGTAGTACAGTGACAAGAGAGAGAGAGGGGGGTGTGAGAGAGAGGACAAAAACTTTCTCTTTGACTGCTGAGTATGAAAATGGTGATAGTAGTAAGAAAGTGGAAAAGTGATGGTAGATAGAGTTAACTAACCATGGTTAAGAAAGGGGTGTGTGTGGACCAAAAGTGGGGTATGTTTTACTAGAGGTAAGGTAAGGCAGGTTTGGTGTGTTGTACAACTCAAAATTGCAGTGTTGCAGTCTGACCAATTATGTTGTTTTGTGTTGCTTCCCGGGTTCTGCGTCCTCTCTCTCTCTGCTTTAAATGTTGGTTTCATCACGAATCACACAAGTGGATACTTACCCTTTTCGATTTTTTTACTATATTAGTAATTAATTAGGTTACATTTGATTTTTCTTGTATTAAACTGATTTTGATTAAAGTTTAGTTAAATGTAATATAATTTATGTTAATTAAGATATTAGACTCAAGTAGTTAATGAGGTTCATTAAAGAATGAATCATACCAAAAAATTTAGAGATGTCAATTTAATTTATAAATGAGAATATTCGGAAAGAATGTTCGATTTGAAGAACATAAGACGAAGTTTTTTCCCTATGGAATGATAAACAGTCCCTTCGAACATGAGATTTTATTCTTCATCCCGCAGAGACTCCGTTCCCAAATACTTTATGAAAATAATTTTTACATGTGTATATATTATTTTTGACACAAACATGTGTATATATAAGTATACTTTATATATTATACTTATTTATATTTTCACACAATTTATGCATACGTGCATAAAAATCCTGATTGTCCTTGCTCATTCTATGAATCCTTGCTTGTGTTGAGTCCGCTAAAGAAAGATGAGGATGATAGTGGTAGAAATAATCTGAAAAATTAAAGAGTGATAAGTACTGAATACTAGTATAGAATCACGATGAATTTTATAAAAAAGATTACAATAGTATGTGTTAAGAAATCTCGTATCGGATGTGAGTTTGTCTAGATAGGGGTTTATAAGTAAGAGACATTTCTCACCTTGAAAGCCGATTTTATAGGTTGAGTTAGGGTAAATATTCAATTCTAATATAGTATCAAAGCTTCTTCAAGATCCGTTGGACCACTCGCTATCGGACCACTCACCATTTATATCCATGCACCAAGTCCAATAGTGTTGAGCGTGAGGGATGTGTTAAGAAGTCTCGCATCAGATGTGAGTTGGTCTGAAAAAAAGAATTTATAACTAAGAGACAATTCTCACCACCTTAGACCATCTTCAATGGTGTAGTACCAATTAGGTACTCATGGTACTTATTAGGTACTACCATTGGAGCACAACACATTTTAGTACCTAATAGGTACCACTTCTAATATAAGAACTTTCTCTCTCTTCTTTTTATAGGACCCATTTTATTTAATATATTCAAAAAAAAATAATTTGGCAATATTATTTTAAATTAAATTTCAAATTTTAATGATGTGGAGTTATTGATGGAACCCATTTTAAAACTTTTTAAGAAATGCTCCATTGGAGGGGTTGAGTACCTATTAGGTACTATTATTAAAAAAATAATAAATTGATGATGTGTCTATGTGGGACCATTTAAGTACTCAAAAATGAAGTGCTCCATTGTGGATGCTCAGACATACTATGTTGTGAGTTATAAAACAGATTTACTTGACTAAAAAGTAAATCACTAATTAGTCATCCTCGTTAATTAATTGATTAATGGAACAAGACACTGAATGTGCGGTCTTATGTATTGAGTTTTGGCATTTGTCTTATACTCCTCCTAGTGTTCTGCTGGTTTTGCTCTGATTTGTTTAGGAGACCATCAATGACGTATTTTGTATTTTTAAAATCAAAATTTTGTAAAGTGCGTGTCTTCCATTTGCCAAAAGATGATGAACTTTCACGGTGATTAAATTAAATTAATTAATTTCATAGTCAATTTAAAGAACTTAAATTGGTGAAGATACTGTAGAGTGTAGACCACTGAAAAGTCTTAATTAGGATAAATTCATTTTATACCAAAGTGTCATGATCAGAAGAATATCACACTCGAGTTGATTTTTCTCCATTATATTATATTTTATTAACAACAAAAATATTTACTATTAAGCTTAAACTTTTTAAGATATGATTATTAGGTTTCTGAGAATGTCTAACACAAGATTTGAGTACAGTAAGTATTGAATCCAATTAATCTTCACTTGTGTTTGTCTCTCTCATAAATGGACAATAAACTGAGTAAACACAAACTCATATTTAAAATTGGATTGGTATATACTATAGGATCGATCGATTTAAAATTTACATTTTTTTACGGATTAAAATTTACATTATTAAGGAATGAATTTCAAATTCTTAATAATACGTGGTATTTAAAATTTTGCAAACAATCAATAATGAATTAATTTAAATGGTAAGGGTCTTCTCCCGAAAAAAAAAGGTAAGAGTCTTGGTCTACTTAAACATGTGGTCAGAGGTTCGATTTTCGACTCATGTATATGAAGAAAATTTGGTTGAAAGGGGAAAACTCACCTTATATGTCCCACAAATCCCTCGACGAATATTAATCATCACTAATGATGGTGAAAACTACATACCAATATCATGATTAAAAAAAACAAAATTTACAAATTAAGTTACTCGACTAAAAAAACATATCTCCATTAGTAAGGAATGAATTTCAAACTCTTAAATAATATGCGGTATTTGAAATTTTGTGACCAAGTTAATTGACTAAAAAAACATTTATCCAATTCAAACAAACTCTAAGAGTATACTTCCAATTTGACAATACCATATGAATTTGACTCATATAAAGTGAATAAATTGTAAAATAAAAACATTAAAATTATTATTTCAACAAAATTAGTCATTTGCGTTAGATCAGTGGTTAGAGTCTAGCCTTATATTTTTAAAGGACAAAGTTCAAATCCTCCTCCAAACGGTCATAAAAATCACGATTAATTAGTGCCATTTTAATTAATAATAAACTTCCCATTTGCATTATTTTTTAATAAAACAAATTTAATTTTTTTTATGACATACGTGCAATATTCTCATTTAATTTGGCAATCATTAGTTCATAAAGAGCATACAATTTCCTTGAAAAAACAAATTAGAAATTATAATTATTTTTTTGTATTAACGCTTTAGTTCTTAAAAGAAGGGGTTTCGGTATTCCGCTTCGTAAAGTCTGGTAAAAAATTGTTCCTACCAAAAATCGAACTCGAGTTCTCTTGAAGTCGTTCTGGGAAGAGATCATTAACCATTTGAGTCAAATGTCTTGGTTACAAATTTAGAATTTAGAATTTTGTTAGGACATATTTGCAATATTCTCATTTATTGATGAGTTTTTTCAGGACGGACTAAAATTCTAAAAATGTTCGGGCTCAAACCCTATATTTTATAGGGTTTGTCGGGTCGATCAATATGGACTACACTATTTTGACAATTCTATACACATACGAGAATAAATCTCTCAATTTTTTGCCCTCAAATTTTTTTTTAAAAATTTTCACATCTCAAAAATCAATCAAATTTTCTCTATCTTTTTTAAATTTAAATATTGTTTTATATTTATAATCCAAACCCACATTATTTTTTCAATTTTTTTTCTTACTCGAGAGATTATCTTTTCTCCTATATATATGTAGCTGCAAATCCCATAAGTTAAAATGTCCATATAAGTTTTTTTTTTTGAAGTCAACCGGGCTTATGGATTATGAGCAGATCTCTGTTGGACCTCATTAGTATGGGCTTCTAAGGGTAACTTGGCAAGTATTTCCAATCGAATCCAACTTTTCGCACTCCCTGAATATCCTCGGTCACCCCTAGAATGGAAAAAATCATGAAAAAAGGAGTTCGCATTTTAGAAAGCTAACTCAGCTACAGTTTGCTATCTAGAAAGCGAACTCATCTGCAGTTTGCTATCTAGAAAGCGAACTCAGCTGCAGATTGCATTCTAGAAAGCGAACTATTTCCCCCTCCCCCCAATTTTGCTATTTATACACTCGCATCCTAAATAGCAAGAGGGGTAAAATGTGGTTTTCATGGGGTGCTTATATATGTCGGGGGCAGAAGTAATTCTCTTTCCAACCAGTGGTAGAATTCTGAACCAACTCAATTATACTTACACTTTGAGAGATGTAGCTGTTTGAAAAAAAAAAATTAGCAATTTATTTCTTCTAACAAATTAAAGAAATAAAGAATTAAATTTTTTTTTGGACAATATCTATTTTCATGTAGTGTAAATACACAAAGTCATATGTGGGGATGTAAAGGTATTACTTGTCCCACAATCTATTTCATATGTGACCAGTAAAATGAAAATTTTGTGGCACCTCTTTATAACATGTTCGCATAGTGATACATGGTGCGTTTGATATGCTAAAAAGTAAGGGATTCGACATGACAATTTCTATTGTATTGCGTTTGATTTTAGAACTGTTCATAGTACTGGACAAACTGGAGGTCAAGGGACAAGACAAAAACTGAAATTCTTGTCCCCGCAGAACCACGAGACAAATTTTTGTCATATGCACAAGTTGTCTAAAATACCAAAATAATTTTTTGTTCATAAAATATCGTACAACAAAAAGTTTGACAGGTCTTTGATTTTTTGACAGGTCAGGCTCAGGCTTTGCAAAGCCTAGCTCGGCCTAGCCTATTCCCACCACTAGTCGCGTACTTATATTTTACAGATCAAACATACTCATAGAGTGTTGAAAGGGGTTGATTTTGTGAGACTTAGACCATATTCATAAAGCCATTTAAAAAAATTGTCTTCATAAGTCTTTTAATTAAGTTTTATTCTTGTAATCTCTTTTTTTTTATAAGCTCTTGTAATCCCTTTCTTAATTCTTTGACAAACTATAATATTAATTTTATTAAACGGTTAACAAATAGTGTAGTTTACTTTTTTAACAAGGGTGATGATATTTACAGTTAAACGTGATGATTTCTATCATCTTTCAGTGTGTATAATGAAATGGATTGAATTCTTTTTTCTTTTTTTTAAAAAAGTTCAACGCTTAGATTACAATTTAAAAGGTGTAAAAGAGTGTCAAGATAGAATTGCTCAAACTTGTATCTTAAGCTATGAATTGGATTACGCTTATATGCATGCAGCATGCAGTATATGTGCTGTGATCAATATTTTTATTCAGCTATGTTTTGGCATTTCTTGTGCTAAAATTTGGTCTTCATTAACATTTATATTTATTTATAAATAAAATTTGTCCTTTTGAAATTTTTTTGGATTGTTACAACCATATTTGCTTATATGGATAGGTTAACATAGATTATTGAATCAAAGACATAAATGTTTTTCCATTAATAGCAAAATATCGAGTCAAATTTTATACACGTGTTGATCCAAGCAAGTCACATGCTCCTACTATTATCTTAGGAAAAATAAAATCTATAGTTTTATTATTTTTTAATAAAAGATCTAAATGGATTGAGTCAAACTATGGTCATAATCTTAATGTAGAACTTATCCAATTAATCAGTGGTTAAGCTGCCCCGAAAAATTGGGGCGGGCCGTTAAAAATATAAATTGAATATGTAAAAAAGATTACCAAAAAAGAGGCAGATTATATTGAGGGTCTGTCTAATATGGATATCTCACAAATAGTGAAAAGGTGGACCATTACCATTTTTAATAAACAAATTTTAAAAATATAGTATGATATATATTTTATGTCAATAATTCATGTGTAAACTTCATACTTTTTAATTAGTTCTTGTATTTATGTTTATAATATTATATGAATCTCTCCAACAAAATTTTTAACTTTTTAACAAAAGATTGATCAAACATGAATTTTTATACACGAACTCTATTTTAAATAATAATTTGAGTACTTTTTTCTCCAAAAAAAATGTACTTGAATACTTCGACAAAATAAATTACACATTTTAAAAATCTATAAATTATTAAACAATAAAACATCAGAAGGGATGCTTAAAAAAATTAAGAAGGATATTTGAATTATTAACATATAATAGCTGGGGTTTGAAACCCCCGCAAACCGAAAAGTAACAAAATGCACAGACTATTTAGCGGGGGTTTATAATCGCCGCTAAATAATATAACTATAAAAATAAATTTAAAAATTCTGGGATGGGTCATGGCCCTACCCAGCCCATGAAGGGCTCCGCCCCTGAATCTAATTATGATTAAATTTAATCAATTCAGTTAAAAGATTAAGTAATATTAATATTCATTCATACACATCACGTTTGCTTTAATCAAGACACCGACATCATAAGACGGAGTAAATGCAATTTCTATTTATATCTATATGATATTGATATATTAAATCGTTACTCTCTCCGTTCCAAAATGTAAGTTACTTTGACCAAATTACACAAATTAAGAAATGTAATTAATGTTGTATGAAAAAGAGAAATTATGAGTTAGTTTACAAAATTGTCTTTCATTATTGGTATAGGAAAGATAAATTGAATAATTGAAAGAAGAGAGTAATAAATAGTTAAGAGTATAATAGGAAAAATAGCATTAAATGCTTCATTGTTAATGTAAAGTAACTTATAATTTGGTACAAATTTTTTTCTCAAAGTGACTTGCATTTTGGAACGGAGGGAGTAGTTGATTTAGTGGTGATTGACGTTAGACGCTGAATTTTATAGAGAAAACTACAGTTCGATTTCTCGCAACAGCAATTAAAAAGATATTGAAACCACTTGTTATTATAACTGACTTTAAACCAAATTAAGTATAAAAGAAACTCAAATGAAGAAATTAAAAAGTATGCTTATACTTTCCTAACATATATTTTGATATTTATATGTATTAATTAATTAATGTATATTATGCCTACTCTAGAAGAACACATACATAGTTAATATTGTTAGCAGCCTGCCATGACCAAGTGGCAGGACTTAGATGCATATAGCAATAAAGATTATGTTGAACTAAGAATTTGATTGCATATCAAGCATGCGTGGTTGTTAGTAAAGGATAGAGAAGAAAACATCATAATCAAAGAGTCTACATCAACAGTTTCATTTTTCATGGTTATAGTTTATTTCCTCAAAAATAGGAATTTAAATTTGTTTGTGGTAGTACATCTTCCTCTAATAAACACACATATTTGTCTCTTACTAATTACTATCAAGTGTGTATATTATAGATTTCGATTTATTGCTGTAAATGTATTCACAAAGTTGGTTGCCATTGGATCGAGATCATTCGGGTTAGATTTTAAATTCGATATTTCAAATTCTTTTAAATGCAAAATATGTATTGAATTCTAAATCGTCTGATTTTGATCCAATAACCACCAACGTCTTTGACTACGTGAATTGCTGTAGCAAATTCAAATCCCTACATAATTATTTGTTACATAGACAAATGCTCTTCACTTTCATTTCATATACTTCATCAACTTTTTCATTCTCTCTTTCCCCTTTCATTGAAATCATTAAAAAAATTAAAGAACAATAAATAGCCATTTTTATTTGGTGACTTACAATTTCCACCTTCACTCAAGTTTTCTTTCTTCCTTCTTTTATTCCCTTTAGATTCCATTTTTCATTTGATTTTGATTTTGATTTTCTTGTTTTGTTTCAAGTTTGTACAATATTTCAGGCAAAATTACATCGGCGGTCCTTTAACTGTTTCGTTGATTGTGAAACAGGTTATGTTTTGGTTGGAAAAATTATGATTATGATGATGTGGAGTTTGATGGATTCACTTATTTGAATGATTTTGGATATGAAGATGGAAGGATCTTATGATACATCATCATGCAATGGAAGAGAATCAACAAATAAAAGTCTTCAAATAATTGAATATTCACCTTATGATGAATCATCATGCATGAAATTATCATTTTCATTATCTTGGTTTGATGTAAGAGTTTTTTATGTAAGAATTAGTGGAATTCAAGTGAATGAATCAACACCACAATTTCTGAATCTTCATCATATACCTTTATGTCATGATACACTTTTAGAGGTAAATGGTGTTAGAAGCAATATGAACAATGATGTTGGAGATTCTTCGATTCTAAGAAGGGATAGAATTGATAAGAAATCTGAACAAGTCACTTTTGTGAATACAGATAGTATAAGATTAAATGGTAGCATGAAGTTTGAGATTTGTGAGAAAGATCAATGTATTCTCTCTTGTGTTCTTGAGATGAATAATGATAAGAGATTTTGGAGTATGAATTGTGAAACAAAAAGGACATCTAATAGTGGTTTTCTCAAAGGAAAACATGTTGGTGTATCTGATCCTGAAATTGAGGTTTATGTTGCTGGTTGCTTTTCAGGAACACCTATAATCTTAACTAGGACACTGCAGTTCAATTGTAAGAAGAAGCATAATAGGAAATTGGGCATGTTGGATGTGATTCCAGAATATGAAACAACTGAGTCCAAGAAAGATGTTTCTAATCATGATCATGATCATGGATTTGATTTACAGGTAAAATTACACAACGACTTTCTACTGCATGTTTGGAATCACAGTGAGTTTGATGAAATCATAGTGATATCGTAATTTTATTGAAGATTGTAACTTTTGCCAAAAGTATAGTGTATCATCGTGATTACGTCAAACTCACTGTCAATCTAAACATGCACTAATATGCGCAATTTTCGATTTTGTCTGTTAGGGATATCATAATTTTCATGATCATGGAATATACTAATTTTTGTGACTATGCAAATTTTGTGGATAATACAATTAACTATGTTTGAAGTTATGACTAAATGATTTATGTTTTTGGATTTGGAATAAAATGTGGCATATTCCTTTGATAGTACTAAACTTTTGTATAAATGTTCTATGGTTAAACTTATGTTTGGTTGAATAATCTAATACTATAAGTTATTAATGTTATCTATGTTTTGGTCCCTCTAGTAACTTTATCTTTAGATATTGGTCCCAACAATCCTGTCCTTGAAGTGTGACTGTAGCATGGGCAGGCACAAATCACAGCACACATCTCTTTTAATATTTATTGGGAAACTACTAATTTAACTTGTATTATTTTCTGTTTTGCATTCTCCAATAAATGCCCCTTATAAACCTTCCCCATTAAAAGACAAGTGTTGGTAATAGTGAGTCCTTATTCAGTTATTATTCTCTGTAGTGTCTCTTTCTTTTGTCTCTAGTTTTATGGAAAGGAGGTATGTAAATCTGAAGTTCGGTCGAGAAGTAAATAAAGTCTGACCAATGATTATTTCAGTCATTTATGGTTTTATCTGCTTTGAAATATTTACTTAGAAGTGTCTATGCATTAATCTATAATTGATTGCATTAATCTATAATTGATTTTCTAAGGATCAATGATCTCAGAATTCCATTTAACAAACCTTGTAAGCATTTCTCTGTACCATGTTAATTTGGTGCATACAGATTGGTTTATGGACATGTTATAAAATAACTTGTGAGTTATGACATGTACAAAACT
Source organism: Trifolium pratense (assembly GCF_020283565.1). Taxonomy (NCBI): domain Eukaryota; kingdom Viridiplantae; phylum Streptophyta; class Magnoliopsida; order Fabales; family Fabaceae; genus Trifolium; species Trifolium pratense. The sequence continues at coordinate 41,758,116 of NC_060059.1, read as the reverse complement.
TGGTTTTAATTATTCCAATAAGTTCTCTAAGTATAACTTAAAAAAACAACCTACAAACTCATAAGAACTTTTATGATAAATGCCTATTCCATGACTTAGCTTATGCTAGATTTGTGGTTAAAATCTTGTTATTCCTTATTTTGTTTTGTTTCATAGGTAGCCAAGTACAAAAGCTTCAAACAAGAACAAGAAGAAGATTACAACGATATGTATTGGCAAAGAACAGAATATATAGATGGGGAAAATGGTGAGCTATCATGGTTCAATGCTGGAGTAAGAGTTGGTGTTGGAATTGGACTTGGCATCTGTGTGGGAGTTGGAATAGGAGTCAGTCTCTTAGCGCGTTCATACCAAACAACTACTCGTAATTTCAAGAGGCGGTTCATATAACCCCTTTTGTAAGTTATTATTCGAGTCTAGTGCAAGTGGTTGATGCGCAGCGTGTGAGTGTTGTAAACCCTGGAGTATCCTCCCGATAAAAAATAAAAACCTTTTTGTGAGTTGGAATTTGTATCCTCTATTGTTCAAAGGCAAATACTTATATGTAGAAAACTTGGTAGTTCCATTGTTTAGTTCACAATCTTTGTCTTGGTTAATTTTAATACTTTTTCCCTCGATTTTTGTTTTGTTTCTTTGATCCTTTCATAAGCTTTCAAAGAAATGTTTTCATTTTGAAGGAGAGTATAAAAGTTCAATTACGTTAATTGGAATCATACAACACTTCTATATAAAACTTCAACGTACTAGTTCGATTCATACTCATAAAAAAGAAGAAGCAATATTGTGATATTCTCAAAGTAGCAAGTGTACTATTACTATATCATGATGAAATAACAACACTGCAAACAAAGGATAATTGTATCATAAATCTCTTAGTCTTAATTTGCATGGATCTAATGGCTTTATGATAATTACTATTAGTACTTGTATCTGCACTAAAGTTAAAACAAAGTTAAGTTCTTCATGTGGCTGGAGTTTCATTGCAAACTGGTTCTGGAGCTACCTCTGCTGAACAATGCCTATGGTTTGAGAGCTTATCATCAGAACCCCAAAAGTCTGCACATTTCAAATCATCCTGAACCATTATTTTGGAAAATTCCTCATGGTTATAGTTCAATTTGCTTTTTCCACCTAGTTCACTTGGAAGATTTTCCTCATCAAAGTAAGAACTCATTAGCTCAACACTATCTTTATTCTTAGGGTACACAAATTTCACCTTCTGAAATGTCTTGTTATCCAAGAAATACTTCACTATCTGCAAAAAAAATAAGTATAACCTTCAACTTTTATACAGAAATGCAATGGAATCAGTATTATATTTTTAGTTATGGTGAAATTTGATGATTTGGATTCTCTGCATTCACGAAATTACACGGTTGTTGACCTGAACCATTGATTCAAATTGGACGATTTACGTCCTGACTTTTAATTTTGGACCAAATTTACCAAAGTTGAAATGTGAACTGTTTAATCTTGATTTGATGGTGCAAATCACATGACTGCGTCAAATGTGTGATTCCCTCGGATCATGGTCAGACAGTCCATGTCCTTACTTTGTGTTTTGGACCAAATTTATTAAAGTCGAAACATAAACTATCAATCATGATTCGTTGGTCCAAGTCATGTGATTGTGACACGTGTGTGATTCCCATGGATCATGGTCACTAGTCAGGCGCTCCACGTGTTGACTTGTGTTTTGGACCAAATTTACTTAGGTCGAAACACGGACTGTCAAACCTCGATTCAACAGTCCATGACTGCGTCACTGCGTCATTCCATGATTGCAAGGAATTCATATCGACAATTTAATGATATCAATCTACGGAGAGAAAAGAAAGCAAACCTTCCAAAACGCTTCAAAAATTCGAGGAGGGTTATAAAGAAATGCTATGCCAAGCCTCTCAGGATAGTGATTCTGTAGAATACTGATGGTCTCTCTGGCTGATTTGAGGGGAACATTGTTGGTAATTGACCAGCCAGTGAAGTCTATCAACCAAGCCATTTGTTCTTGACCTGGTGGAAGATTAAGCATAGCATTTTCCAATAGATACACAAGATGCTTAATTTGATTGTCCAATGAAGAAGTGTTCTGCAACAAACTCATCAAACATTCAATTTATATACCCTTTAAGCTCTAGAAAATTAGAGATATACTGTATCGATAAACAGTTTAATTAAATGCTTATAACATCATAAGCAACTGTTATACAAGTGTTTATGTATAAACTATGAGCATGCTTGTATTGACTTATTTTGACTTATCTATTGACATAAGCACTTGTGAGTTTGTTTTTGAGAAATTATGAAAATAGCTTATGACGTGTCTATAAGCCCGATTTCAACTTATTTGTATAAGCTGTCCAGGATAGCTTATTAAAATATCTTATATCTTATATGAAACCAATTTGCTTTATTTTATCTTTTTATAGAAATAGTTTATACATAAACAAGCGTTTATGCTATAAACATTTAATGAAGATATTTATCCAAACAGACCTATTTATATTTTGGAGAGCTTATGGAAATAAGCTAAAAACAACTTATGAACATGTCATGAGCTATATCCATAAACTCTCCAAAACAGGCTAGCAAGTGCTTATACCAATAGATAAACTCAAATAAGTCAATCCAAACATGCCTTATAGTAAAACCAAATATCTCAAAACCATCATACCTGCATTCCAGGTCTTAAAATAAGAACAGTCCTTCCTTGTCTGTCGTGAAATCCGGCTCTATAAACTTTCCCTGTCTCCCCTTCCTCTGCAACTTCATCCTGAATCATAATTTACATCGTCTTGAATTATTTCAGACAATATTTATGCACCAAAATTGTAAAAAATGAAACCAAACACAAAACTTACCCATCGAATTTTCTCAGGCTTGTAGACTGATCTCCACTTGAGTGTGTCTTCTAACATCTTCTTTGACTTGTCGACATTCCAATTCCGAGCTTCCAAATATCGCCTTAAACAAGCATCGGTGCAGTACTTTAAGCTGTGCCCTGATAAGGGTCCAATTGCTACCTTGAGCTCGTTAATCTGGTCGTAAAATTTCAATACTCAGAATCAGAATCATGATCTAACAAAGGTAATAAATAACTTATAACATAATATAACATAAGATCACCAAACGATAAGAACAAGATTTTTATACTCAAATTTATTGTTCAACTTGCTTTTATGAATGTATCAAAACATTAACGACTTAACATTCAACTCAATTTTAACTAAAACCAATATTATAAAATCAATTCATTCAAAATCAATATTTATCGCCGCAGAACCAAACACAAACAATATAAGAGCTTTTTCCAATACAACTGATTTTTAAACTTGAACTTATTGTTCAACTCACTTTCATAAGAATATATATCCAAACATAATTCACTTTACATTTAACTTAATTTTAACCGGAATCAATTATTCAAAATCAAATTTTGTTCACCGGCAGAATCAACTTACCTTGGTTTCAGCATAAGCCTCTTTGGTTTTCTCGTCTTGTTGAGTACTACCCCATAGATTAAACATGGCAACTGAAGATTCCTTGTGAACTTGGAAACTAGTGCTTATATAGTCTTTTCTTTTCACTTTTCACAACCAATTCCTATTCAATATCAACAACAACAAACTATTATGATCAAAGGCAAAGCCACATAGAATCTAAAACAAAGATAAATATACAAAATTCTCAACAAAGCTCATAGATCACACAAACATAGTCCATTAAGGATTTAAGAATAATTTGTTCTACCATAGCAGATGTAAATCCAAAATTCTAGGAAATACTAATAATTAATAGTTCTACCATCTCACATGTAAATCTTTGTCATGAAAATATAATCCTAGAAGAAACTTTACTTTTGATATATAATCAATAAAACATAGTTTTTCTCATAATTCATTATAATAGATCCATAAAAAGACAGAAAATACATAAAATTATCTATATTTCATGTTCTACTAAGCTATCCAAACAAAAATATAAGCAGAAATCACAAAGTTTTTAGCAGAAAAATGAAACAAACAAAAAAAATCTAAAAATGAAAAAGTATGGAGAATAAAGGAACAGAACCTGTAAAGTTGAGAGATACAAATAGTGGTTTCAGAAGAAGACAGTAACCTCACAACAAAGAGTGAGGAAAGAAGAAGAGAAGGTTCATGTGTCATATGCATGAAACATTGTTAAGTATTTCCAATAATAAAAACAAAAACATATGACATTGTCACATTTTGACCATAGGAAAAATAATTGAAAAAAAATAAATAATAAAAGTAAAATGGCAATCCAGTGAACATAACTCAATTGGTATGGATATTGCATTTTATGCAGGCCGGGGTTTGAACCCATAATCTTTTACGATCAGATGAATTTCTAATCATTAGATTACTTAACAAAAAAAAAAAAAGAACCACTTCTAGAAAAACACATGGGTTTAATCCAAAATTTTAAGATAGACAATAAGTATATAAATGCTCACATATATATATATTGTTTAACATCCAACAATTTTTTCTCAATATCCAACAAAAAAAATTCATTCATATATGCTTGCAATGCCGTTGGTATTGAGAAGCATGGTAAAGTTTAGCGCAGCAGATATGAATAAAATTGGGGAAATATTAATTATGAATCGATGATTACAATGTGTGTAGAATGTAGTTTATACAGTGATTATAAGGTAGTAATTAACATAACCAACAAGCAACTAATTATAACTAACCAGTCATTACTTTAACCAATATCAAATTAATTCTAACAAATCTATATTAGCATCTGACAATTGATGCTCTATTAACGGACTAGTCGTCCGATCACCACAATATTAGGAATTTTTTTATATTAGCAGTCAGTCAAACCATCAATTTTGATACCACTATTGGATCACAATGAGAGTCCAAGAATCATCGCGTTATAGATTTTGAGTAACCATACAAATAAATTAGACAAACATCTTAATCAAAAACTTTAAAAGATTTGGTATATGGATCTCTCTCTTCCGGAAGATTTTAAATTTATAATATCAAAAAAGTTTATATCATATTTTATTAGAAAAGCCTAATGTATTTTATTAAAAAGTGATCCATAAAAACAGGAATATCAATAAAATAAAAACTCGTTGCAAGTATTAGAAATGACTACCTTCACTAGCTTATGAGCCACCATATTACTTTGTCTTCGAGTGAACATGGGAAATGTGTTGGGAGATTGACGACATAGCTCGCATTCAATTTTTGGAGTATCATCTATTTGAGAGATAGTTTGGTCCTAATAAACAAAATAAATCAAATGTCTCGCTATTAACTTTAAGATTAGTCTCATGACAAATTCAAAAAGGTCTAAGTCGTAGAAATATCTTGATGAGTTATTAAGAGTCAAAATTCTTAAATTACAAAGTAAAAAAGGGAAAACATTGGCATCAAATTTCATTTTTGATAATCTGATAAGAAATTCCATTTTTTGTGAAAAAATTGAAATGTGCTCTAACAATTGACTGGTAAACCAGTTTAAACATACAATTTGTGAATCTCTAGTTAGATATTTTTAAAAAAAAGGTAAGTTAGGTGGATGGTCAGTATAGTTGCATTTCCACTTTCAATTTACATGTGCCAAAGTCATGAGAAAGATTCCCACGTGAACATAAAAAAATCTTCAGTGCTAGGAGAGATTTCCACCACAAAGTAGCATGTTGATTGATTCCTACCCTCCATAAATAATACAGTACTAGGTCAAACTTTTTAGTACGCAGAGAAAGAATGTCCATAGTCCAACGACCCCAGTAGTACCCCACGATATATGGGACACACAACACAACTTGACTCTTCCAACGATAAAATTGAAGGAGCACATGGTGCTTTCTATTTGAGATCTTGATCCAACAATAGCCTTCTTAAACTTGTCGTTTTGATGTCTCAGATGGCAATCCATACTGCTGAGCTTGACCTGAAAAAATGAGTTCTGCTGGAACTGCATTCAAAAATCTAATTTAAACCCATTAAAATACTAGTAACCCAATAAAGAAAAAGCGAACATACAGAATTGATCATAATTTCACTATATAAAATATGATTTCATACCAACCAATGATTTACACATATGATATGACAGAACATTTCCATCTAAGCTTGACATCAATATCCATGGCTAAGCCTAAATGATTTCACAGTATCACCCATAGTGAAACTAACTGGTTTTTAAACTCTCTTCATTGATACACCACTAACACATATACAGACCTCTACAATGAACTACATGCAACTATTATAACTTCACTTTGCAGACAAAGAGAACTAAAGATGAGTACTATGCTTTTACATGACATAACTCGGATCCAGGTGGAGTCGAACCACCAACCTCCCATACATATAGTAGTATGGGGGCTCATTCCAATATGAGCATATGGATCCATCATAGGCAATAAGACAATCTCAAAGAACATATCTGGGTAACATTGTTGAGCCATTGCTGAGTACCATTAAGTTTATATAATTTCATGAGAATTTATTTTCCTACCACTCGTGATTCTTAAAAACCACCCGTCCAAGTTTGCTCATCCGGTAAAAACACAATTTTGTCTAAATTTACTCATCTGGACAAGGATATATTTGGCAGCTGTCGTTTCCAAAATATAAGTGAAAAACTCTCCAAGTTTATATACAGAACTGTTGGATCCATATTCATTTAAGTAGATTCTTAGAACCCAATTTACATTGTTAGATTGTTAGATACCAGTACGCAAAGACAAAATTCATTTGAAACATAAACTTTTTAAGTATAAATTAATATGAAAATATGATATGACATTAAATTGTCTATACCAGTACCCAACAATGTAAATAGGGTCTCTTTCACCTTTTTATTCTAAATAAAAGTATCATTTATTTAAAAATGGGCACTGTAAACTTAAAAGAAAAACATGCAATGTTGGTGTAAACTAAATCTACTGTGTTGGTTATTTCTAAAATCGGTTACAAAATATGCATAAATGAAAAGATATGTTACCATTGGATAACGATGTAAAATTATTTTACGCCGTTGATGCATATCCCTTAAACTCAAGTTAAAATTTTAATATACAAAGAATGTATATGACAAGCACAAATTTTACCACATTTTTCAAAAAAAAAAAAAACTTTAAACTTATTACACAATTTTGTACCTGAATCAGATCAGAATAGTAAACCAGACTCTTATTTGATTCTTAAAAAACAACTTTTAATACTTCAGAATGGTAAACCAAATCTCATTTGTTTATGATTTACTATACCGACTCTGTTGAATTTGATTGTGCATAGGTCTAGACTACTTGTAATGTTGAAAAATGTATGAAACAAATTAGTCCTTATAATAAAAATATAAGGGTAGTGTCCTAACCATATTTCAAATTCATAAATTAGAATTCATCATCTTTCCCTTCTTTCTTCTTTCATTATCCTTTTTCCTCCATTGAATGAAGAAACTCACAACATTCATCTGTGACGACACACCGGTCTTCCTCTATTTTTTACTACACAGATGAGCATGCGCTTAAAGTTTATACTAGCCCAAAGACTAGTTAAACTGAAAGCATACACTCCCGTCCTAAAATTTCCTTCAAACAAATTAAGATAAATATAAACCTGGAAAAATGAATTGTATTAGGAACAATACAATTTTAAAGCCCAATAGCAAAAGGCTGACTCAACATAAATATATGACCTTAACATAAAATATTTAGGCCATAATATGAATGTAAAATTAATTGAATATTTAGGAAATCAATCATGCTAGATGACATTAAGTACATTAGTGTTCAAACACTTACAAGCTGGTGTCCTCCAAATATAAAATGGAGTTATCCCGAACAAATAACAAAATTATCACCTCACAAATGAAGCTCGATAAAATAATGCTATTTCAACTCCACAAAAATTCTGCAAAGAAACCAAAACAAAGTTAGTTAATATGACTCTAACCATTGCCATGAACCAGTAACAATCATTCAAGGTGAAAACAGATACCTCCAATAGAAGCATCAAACGGTCTTCTTCCCTGCTAGGCTGCTACACAACTGTAGGACAAGTTGTACAAGCCAATACTGGAAGCTCGGTCCTCTAGCAGCAATCAGATCTTCATAATTCACTTAATAAGATGTTACTCCAAGTCACACCATGCTTGAAAAGGTGGAATGTAATACAAACTACTGCAAAAAGCCTTGAAGATACACTAGGTACAGTTTTTTACAGCGATTTGCACTCACCAGCTAGTAGGCTCCTTCACATACAATAGAATCCAACACATCCCAGGAATACCCAATCACAAGTCGAATAACAGTTTATACTACAACGGTGAAACGCCGACCAGTTTAGATAGTTATTTCATGTAAGCAGATATATATTGGAATAATTCAAATAAACTTTGCAACTTCAAAGCTTGAATAGTCATTTCATGTAAACAGTTATACACTGGAATAATTCAAATAACGTTTGCAACTTAAGAGCTTGAGATTCTACATTTCATAGTACAAGTGTATAATTTAAGTGTAGAAAATTTAACACTAGAAATTGAAATATGACAAAAAGATGAAAGAATAAAATAACTCAATGATGAAAATGTTGCACATGTATGTCTGTAATAAATTGATTAAAACATATCCAAGACTTTAATTGTAGCCATAGCCTTCAATTTTGATCAATACACTATAAAATAATGTCATGAATTCAGGAATGAGTTACTACAAGTATAAGAGACTATACAACTATAAGTATAAAAGAGACTATAAAATGTTCAATTCTAGTCTAGTAATAATATTATAACAACATAACCATGTACCTTGTTATTGCATTGTATACATCAAAGTGTTATTAATTGCTTTGTATACATCAAAGTGTCGATAATTGCTTTGCAGAAATAGGTTTCGTAACGAGGATAGTGTAAATTATAATCCTAATATGTGTGGCGCATAAAAGAGTAAAGAAAAAGAAGACAACAAGAAAGACACAACAGAGGGGGAGAGGCGGGGCAAATAAATAAAAGATAATGTCCCCAAACCTAGCTCTCCCCTCTCAAAACAAAATAACTGTAATTTTATTACGATTTGCGGACCTGCCATGCAAGCGCACCTAACATGGCAAAGATCCATTAACAAATACTACAAAAACGGAACAAGTACCTTCTGTTGTTGTATATACATGACACTCATATTATATTACATGTATCTCTCACAACCAAAACGTTTGAGTGTGGCGCATAACGGAGTAAAGAAAAAGGAGAAGACAACAAGACAGACACAGCAGAGGGGGAGAGGCGGGGCAAATAAATAAAAGATAATGTCCCCAAACCTAGCTCTCCCCTCTCAAAACAAAATAACTGTAATTTTATTAAGATTTTAGGACCTGCCATGCAAGCGCACCTGACATGGCAAAGATCCATTAACAAATACTACAAAAACGGAACAAGTACCTTCTGTTGTTGTATATACATGACACTCATATTATATTACATGTATCTCTCACAACCAAAACTTCTGATCTTGCCAATTGAAGTTTGCAAGGGATACAAAATATAAAACTCCAATAAAATCTGCACACAGTAAATAAAAGAATTAATATAACTTTATCCAGTCACATGAACCAGCTGTAACTATCATTAGGGATAAAAACACATACCTCCAACAAAAGAATCAAATGATTTTCCCTGCTTCACAAAAATTTAGGACAATTTGAGCAAACTAGTCCTGAAACATTAATCCTCTAGCAGCAATCTGGTCTTCAGATTTCTCTTGACATCAATAGTGGAAACTACACCAAGAACATTATTCCTTGACGGCCAATTTAAGTAGTTCATACAACAAAATCCCACACATGCCAACAAAACCCAATTACAAGTCCAACTAGCAGCTTATATTACAATTTACAACAGCAAAACACCAACCAGTTTCAACAGCCATTTCATGTCTACAGTTATGGTATTGAACAAATATGGATATCATATACTGGGAAAATTATAAACTTTGCAGCTCAAGAACTAGAGATATGTGTCACGGTCCCAAGTTTGTAAGAGTGCTCGTGAGTGAACAAAGATACACACACACACACACATTTGTCTTGAATAAATTGATTAACAGCCATAGCCTTTGATTTTAATCAATAAACCATATAATAATGGCATGAATTCGAGACATGTTAATTATTATAAGTAAAAAAGAGATTGTTAAATGCTCAAGTCTAGCAATAGAACAAAAACGTACTTGGATATTGCACCACATAACTCAACCAGTTGCAAATTGCTTGTTGAATTAGGTTTCGTGACGGTAGATTGTTAAATAGAACAATCCAAATATGTGTGGGGCACAATAGACTGAAGCAAAGTAACAGAATTAAAAAGAAAAGCAAAAAAAAAAAAAAGCTAGAAGAAAGAGGAGAAGACACAAGGCACACACAACAGAGGGGGAGAGAGAGGCGGGACAAAGAAATAAAATAAAATGTCCACAAACCTATCTCTCCCCTCTCAACACAAAATAACTGTAATTTTATTAAGATTGTTTGGATCTGCCATGCAAGCGCACCTGACATGGCAAAGATCCGTTAACAACAGAACAAGTACCTTATGTTGTAGTGTATATACTTTACACTCATATTACATGTATCTCTCAGCAACCAAAACTTCTGATCTTGCCGATTGAAATTCGCAAGGGATGAAAACATATACCTCCAAATCTTCCCAGCTTCACAAAACTTCAAGACAGTTTGAACAAATCAGTCCTCGGGAACCTTAATCCTCTAGCAACAATCAGGTCTTCAGATTTCTCCTTACAAGATGTATTCCAGGTCGCACAATGTTTGAAAAGAGTATAATACTTGACAACAACATTACAAATACACCATGAGCCTCAATGTTACACGTACAGTGTTTTACTGCAATCTGCACTCACCAGCTAGTAAGCTTCTTGGAAGCTTATTACTGTAACAGTTCGTACAACAAATCCCACACATGCCAAGAAAACCTATTAGAAACCCCACTAAGAGCTTATAATTCAGGGGCAAAACACCCATCAGTTTCATACAGTCACTTGATATCAACAGTCATAGTATTGAACAAATATGGATGTCAGACACATTCACCACCATATAGATACAATTACTGGGAAAATTAAATAAACTTTGTAGCTTAAGAGCTATAGATAATATGTATCATAGTACAAGTGTGTACGAGTGTTCATGAGTAACAAACATATGCATATGCGTTTTTATTTACTGTATTCACTAAATAAGTTAAGTTCCTCTCAGCCAGATAATTTTGATGCCTCTCCGACTTAGTTAATGTACAAATTCAAAGTTTTGAGTGGTAACAGATAGGTATTACTAGTATGTATGATATTTAAATTTAATTTAGACTAGTCTAAATGCAGAACATTGAATTAAAGATGACATAAAGATGTAATTAATAAAATAAGCCGTGGACGAAAATATTGCACATCTCTATCTTAATTCTTAACTAAATTTGATTAAAGCATATTGTGGAGTTTAATTGCAGGCATAGCCTTCAATTTATACAATATTGGGCATGCTATGAGTTCAAGACATGTGAGTTATTATAACCTATAGTAAGTATAAAAGAGATTATAAAGTGTTCAATTCTAACAAAAACATAACTGTTTACCTTGTTATCATTGCATTGTCGTGCCAATAGCCAATTGCTTGTTGAATTCAATGTTATCAATCGCATGTCACAGAAAATAGTTGTCCAATTATAACGCCGCCATAGCAACTACTATTTGACAATATTTTATACTAAATAGCATATTCTCACAAAACAATAGCTATTTGTTCAAATTTTGTTTCGTCATAGTGCTACGACCCGTTATAGCTTCTATTTAACACCATCGGTTGAATTAGGTTTCGTAGAACAATAGATTGTTAATTAGAATCCTAATATGCGCAGCTGGTAAAAAAAACAGAAAAGAAAAGCAAAAAGGAGAAAAGGCAAGACACACCCACAACAGAGGGAGAAAGTGGCGGGGCAAATAAAAAAAAGACCCCAAACCAATCTCTCTCCCTCTCAAAACAAAATAACTGTTATTTTATTAAGCTTTTTCGGATCTGCCATGCAAGCGCACCTGACATGGCAAAGATCCATTAACAAAATTCACACAAACTGAACAGAGTACCTTTCACATCACATCTATCTCTCTCTAGCAACCAAAAATTCCGATCTAGCCGATCGAAATTCAAAACCGATACAAAATATAACAACATCATCATATAGGATTATTATCATAAACTAAAAATATTGAACTAATTTTGTGTTAATCGATCTGATTCAACACAGATTTTGCATCAAATCCACGATCATCACTAGATCCACCACGACGGCGAGACCTAACAAACAAATAACCAAATCGATTAAACGAAATCCAAATAAATAAATTGCAGAAATCGAAACTAGAAGTCGAAACTAAAATAAAACTAGAAAATTAACTAACCTTATTGGATTCATGATCAGATAACCAGATTGAATGAGTATGTGTCTGCGTCAAATCTCAATTTCGAAGGTCTCGAATCGATAACGATTCAACGAAATCGAGATCGAAACGATGAGAAAAAACGAACTGAAAATTAGGATTGGTGATGATACAATTTTGACGCGGCAAATAGGGTGAGAGAAAGAGATGGTTAGGGTCGTTTATATATAGTGAATTATGGAGAAAATGAACAGCTGTGGTTAGTTTCTAACAACTATATCAACGGTCCAGATTGAATAGGAGAATTTATTGAATATATTTGTTTTTTTTTTTACCAAAGAAGATTGATTTTTTTTTTTTTTACAATAAGATTGAATATTTATTTGTTTTTTTAGATTCATCGTGAATTTAATTTGATGTATATAGATTATAATTATTCATTGGAAAATTGATGTATTTTGACAAAATTGTAGACTAAATACATTAGTTTTATCATTAATCTAAAACTTAAATTTTTTTATACATAGGACCGGATGGGATGAAGTATTATTTATCAGCTATGCTATATGTCACGAAACGAAAAATACGAAGACGCCCAAAATTGGCAAACGTTGTTTGAATCCCACCCACAACTTTTCTTTTTCTCTATTCTTTATATCACTACTTTACAAATATTTAGACTGTGTAACCACACCACCAACTAGTCTTGCAACAAAGAGAACTTCTTTGAAAATAAGAACTCTGTCGGTGTAACCACACCACCACCAACTTGCAATCCAAATTTCAAATCTTATTGCAGCCATCAAGAAACTATCTCTACACGGCTACACCCCAACCCCAATCATGGCTAACGTCTTCTTTATATTCAAATTTCAACGTATACAAGGTTCCCATTGTGCTAATCAAAACAGTGCTTATGCTTAATCTAAAATACTTTTTCCCAATTCAAGTGGGGTGCATGTCAATCGGTTTAATTGATAATTTGCCATCAGTTTTGATTCTTTGGATTTGTTTTATATAAAAAAAAAAATAGATTAGCACTGTTTTGTACCGACATACTGTAGCCTTTTTCCCATGTTTCACCTGTTCGTGGGTTTCGTGAACTGAGTGTTCGTGATACTCAGCATTTTCCATTATTTATTTAGGTTACGAAGGAAAGAAGGTTGTAGATAATGACGACCAGAGATATTTTTGTCTGACACGTGTTTTCGTGTCTATCTCTTTTTTTCCTAGGCTACTGGGACTTCTTATTTGGAAGCTTTTGGGTTGGCCAAAAAATTAACACTTGTTTGGCAGGGCTTTAAACCGTTGGGTCATATTAACATATATGGGAGTTGATATTTGAACCCCCTCTCGTTTGAATAAACCCATCTATCACATAAATTAAATAAATTATTTTACTTAGGTGTGACCTCTTGTCTTTTTTAAGGTAGAAAACTTGATCAAAGAAAAAAATCAATTCAATGTTATGTTCAACCATACATTTTGAAATTTATATGAGACATTTTGAAATCTAACAAATCTAAATCTATTTCGCTTCACAGGTAAGGTATTGTTGTCACCTTAATGGGAGCGGCAATTGTTGCAATGTTCATGAGAAAATCCTAAATTGCTTTCTCGCGGTAGTAGAATGATGATAACCACAATGGATGTGCATACTCCAAGAGTTTATGGGGCAAATGATCTAATGATTAAAAAATATAATATTACACAAATTTCAAAATAATATTGTTATATTTGCATTCTTAAAATGTGCATAAGAACACGTATTAACATTTTTTATTTTCTTATTACATCATTAACTATTTAGAGTAATGATGCATGTGAAATTTTTCGTAGAAAAGTCTTCAAAACTAAAGATCAAGGCAGCAATTGTTTTGATTCAAGAGGTAATGAAATATATCCAACATCTTCCATTATCAAATGGAGTAGTTGGTTCTTTCTTGTGTAATTGAGATGCTACTCATTAAAGAGATGCTTTGGATAGATCAAAGAACTATCCAAATAGTAAAATTATTAATGTGCGCTACGAATGAGTGTCGATGGACTACAACATGAGGAGAAGGAAACATTTCTGCACATTGCTAGTTTCTTTAAATGGGAGATCGAGAGGGAACATTATGTAAACTGTAAAGTGAATTAAAGATTTATTTTTTAAATTTTATGATCAAAAAAGAAATTTTAATAAAATGATTAAATATTTAAAATTATATTTTAAAAGAAATTATTTAAACTAATTTATCATTCGAAAATTTTCCAAAAACAAAAATAAAAAATATTGTCCAAAATTATTTTAAAAAAACTAAAATAAATGAGTCCATGAACTATTCTAGAAAGGCTTTGAAAAAATGTTTTAGAAAGTGATTTATGTTTCCCATGAATAGCAGGTTGGCATAAACTAGAAGATAAATTTGCACACCTTTGTTGTGTGATAGAAAGTTTATTTTGTTATTCATACTTTGCTTACATTAATGAATATCGCATGACTTTGTTTTTATCTTCTTGAATCTGAAAATACATTGTTAATTGTTTATTCATGCTTAATTTGCTTACACCCTAACAACTAAAATGAATAAAGCATTGTAAAAAATTAAATTAATATTGCATGACTGTATTGGATTTTTCTTCATCTTTTTTTATTAAATTGCTTCCATAATCCATATAAGTACATTTGGTTAGAATTTTTTGTGTAAAAAGTAAAAACTTTGTTTAGTGTTCAACCTAATGCCATAGTGTGAATTATATTAACATGTTACATTAGATCTATCTAATATAATAAAACCAAATTTACTAACTTGTACTGTTTTTATATTCTTTATTGTAATTTACTCTATTAATAATATGTGGACAAAATAAAAATATGAATCTAAGCATAGAAATAAGAGCAAAACAAAATTATAGGAAACTTAATAAAAAAATTATAAGAAAACAGAAAACATAAAATAATTATAGAAATTTAGTCAATAAAAAAAATATTATAGAAATAATAAGATGAATACACATAAAAATAGGAACATAGAAACATAAACAATTTTACTAGCAAGTTTACTAATTTATCCTTATCATTTTTAATAATATTCCAAAATTTCTACCTTTTATGTAATTTTACTTTCATTTTTTGTTTAAATTCATTGCTTTAATATAAGTGAAATTCTAAATTCTAATACGTGTAAAAATCAATTAAAACTCAATTATAACTATTCCTACTCAAGACATGTTAACATGACATGTGAGTCACTTACATGTTGATTCTCTAAATTCATGCATAAACTCAGTTGAGCAACTCCCATGTTGCTCAAAAACTCAACTAAGTTAATTAATGACTTTACCCACGGGAACAATGTTTATTGTATTAGCTTGTTGATAGCCACAATGGTCACCTCCTTTGAAGCGAAAAAGAGTTAATGTACCTGATCGGCGAAATTGGAGATAGATTCATTGGTCTGGAGCGACTGTCGGAAGTTTAAAAACAGAACCGAGAGCCATGCATATATGCAATCACCTATTGTCTACGACCAATAGTAGCTATAAGGTATTTCGTATGCAAAAATTTCAACACATTGGAGATAACCGGTCGATGTCAAGAACATCATTCTCTCTTGTTTCTTATTACTCTTGTTTCTTATTATTCTCTTAAGAGGGACGATAACAATTCAGTTGCAATCCTGTTGATCCAAGAGAAACTGTAGAATTCTGCCCTATTTTTTAAAGTGATTATTTTTTTAACAAAATTTATTTATTTTTAAAATAAGTTGTAACCAACGGCCTCTGAATATATCCAACAATATATATATTTTTTAATCCAACTATAAATATATAGATAGACAAAAAAAAAATACTTCATAAAATATACTGCTAAACCGTTGAAATAATTTGGTCATGTTTTGTTGGGTAACTTAGGAATTAAGAAATGAGAATTGTTGATCTAGAAGGAGATGGAAATGAGCAATTATTCAGCAAAAGTGGAGGCCGTGGCCTACCCCCACAACACTACTTTCACGTTAAAAGCTCCAATACAATTTAACTTAGTTTTCTGCTTAACTTTGAATGTGGAGCCAAACCAAAAGAGGAAACAAGCACTCACATTACATGTCTTTAATTATAGTAGTTGCTTTACTTTTGTTATTAAGCACTATTTGAATTTGAATTTTAATTGTTTGTTGTAACATTTGGCAGCATTTACTTGTTTGATTGGAATTAATTGAAGTGAAGTGGTAAGGTAGGTGCTGATTTTGGTTCTCACCTTCAAATGAGTGATAAATTCTCTCTAGAAATTTTAACATTGGTTCATGTTAAAAGTCGAATCCAAAAACTTGGTTAAGTCAAAAAAAATTCGCATAATTTTATCTAAGTGTTTTTGGGTCAAACTTATCATATTTTACTATATATATGTATAACAATGATTAACATCTAATAATTAATAAAATTAGTTTATTTTTCATTTGTTTGCAACTTCTTTAGATCCGTGTGAAATAACACAATTTAACACTCAATATACGTTTGAGGGAATAACAAGTACCAACACTTATTAAATTATCAAAAAAATAAAAATACACGTGTTCATTTATTTTTTTTTTAACAAATTTTTCAGTTTCCATAAGGTGCTGAGAGAATTGGTCGAAATACTTCCCATGAAAAGAGTATAAGTTTGATGATCTCTAAAGTCAGTCGTTTATTTAAAAAGTATTTTAATTTTGTAATATTTTATTGTCGACTTTAAAGATTAGTCTTATAACGAGTTCAAATAGTCTAAATATTAGGATACTTTGGGACGTAAATGTTGGTCAAGGACCCTTAACTAGGATGGTTTAGAAAAAGCAAGTTAATAAATTCCACTCTAATTGAGTGCTAAATTATCATATCGGTATAAAAGAAGGGTGAGCTTGCTCTACCATTTTATAATTTGGAGAGTTTATTCATCGACTAATAAGAATAGCCACATAAATAAATTTGCACATGATATTTACAACTCACTTGTGATAAACTTTTATTTTACATGCATATGATTTATTCTTATCATATTGATCGATGGGTAAATATCCACAAATTATGATGGGTAGTTTAGAAAAAACCTAAAAGAAAACATGCACGATCTTATTTAAGCAGTCGTCTAATCTTTTACTACTTATCATTGGCCTAAAAAATTAGGTAACATACATTTATATTATTAATTTATTATCACAATTCACAATCATAAAAATATTATAGACATGATTTTTTTTAAAATGTAGTGTTTTTTAAAGGATAATAAAAACATAAAAAGATTGCTTGCGCATAGATTGTGCCAACCTTGGCAAAGTTTCCTTAGTCCTTACTTGCTCCCATAAGCTAAATAACATTCCACTAATTTGTTGCTTTTGATGAAGGACGTGATCAAATATAAAATGCTAACTTTATGCTATTATGTAACTTCGTGTTCGACTGCGAGAATGTTCTTTGTTTAACATGCAAGTAATAGCTAATCAGTTTTGCTTCAAAAAAAAAAAATAGCTAATCAGTTTTTTTCTTCTTTTTTGGAAATAATAATAGCTTTGATTTCTGAAAATTTATGTTGTATGTCTAACAGAATTTTTTATAGAGATTAGTCACCATTAAATAACAAGAAAATTTTATACATATAACATGTTAATAAAAAAACGGCTACTGAGTAATGCATATGTGGTTCGTAGAGTTAAGCATATATAAGGTTCATATAGAGTTCACAGGATTTTCACTTCTTGAAACAATTTTTATTTTTTTTAAGAAACATTTTTTAAACAAATTTTCAAAAATGTTTGATTGACACTCAGTTTTTTTACACACAAGAGACTTGATTAATCACATACAAAATTTCTATTGGTTTAGTTTATTAGATAGTTAATTTATATCACATATAATATTGAAAGTTGATCGTGTAATTGAAATTATCCACGATTTTGTTTAAGAGTTAGGTTAAGTATATTCAACTGAATTAATCATATTTTTAAAATGATTAATAACATATGAAAACTGAAAAGCCTAGGAGAAAAAATGAGTGTGGATATATTTTCATTTTTGTTAATAACAATTTTCACTTTCTCTTTTTGAATCTCAAATGTTCACTTTTTGAAATGCATAACAAGCAGCCACATACATTACTTTATAAATTTTTAAATTAAAACATATATATACTTTTAAAATGCATTGATGTAGAAGTTGATATTTAAGCACTTTTGTATTTTACGTTTTTACCCTTCTATTATTAGCTATATATTTCAGTTCCCCCTTTTGTTTCACAAGTGCAGTTTCAAAGTCCCAACGTTAACATGACAACAATTTTTGCTTCTGTCTCCGTGTTTCTTGTACTCTTCTTTCTCACATTCAACCTTGCAAGTAAGTTTCCTCGTAACCCTTGTTTCAATTTCAGTTACACTTACACATGAAATTTTTGTTTCATTCAAAAGTCAAAACCCATGCTTTGGAAAAGGACAGAGTTTCAAGATTCACTTGTTTCTTTGTTGAGTTTGTTCCATGAAGTTGTGTAATAGATTTCTTTTTAGTTAGTTTAACGTAGAGAAATCTTGAGATGCTTTAATTTTGACCAAGTCTTAGACTCACTTTGCCTTTTAACCGCCCCATCTTGAAGTTTCTATTTTTGTCTAGTTTGAATTAGTTCTTTTTATTACTAAAGTTTGAATTAATTAGTTCTTAATCTGTGATTTTTTGAGGTAAATTAATTTTATAATAATTATGAAAGTTTTTTTTTATGTAAATATTAATTTTAGTCTCTAATGTAGTAACACAAATAATTGGGCTCATGTGCTAATTTGATTGAAAGAACTTTTTTTTTTTGGGTAGTTTAGGGGATAAATTCATATACTATAAATGTGAACGAAATGAAAAATTTTGTTAGAACTCTAATCTCCGATTATTTGTGTAGAATATAGCCGATGTTCTTGTTTAATCCTCAGCTTTATTATAAACAAAAAAAAAAAATTGTCATTTAACCCCAAAAAAATACAATTAAACCAAAAAAAAAATACTTGAAAAATTATTTATTTATTTTATAAAGAAAAAAGAATTATACTAGCTGTTATGTTTTTTAAATTTTCTTTACAAATTTTATCATTTTGTGTGCAGATTCTGATCCATTCTTAGGAGTAAACTATGGACAACTCGCCGACAACCTTCCACCACCATCCGCCACCGCAAAATTACTCCAAACCACCGCATTCGAAAAAGTCCGATTATACGGAACCGATCCCGCCATAATCAAAGCACTAGCAAACACCGGAATCGGAATCGTAATCGGAGCCGCAAACGGCGACATTCCATCACTAGCTTCCGATCCCAATTTCGCCAAAACCTGGATTAACACCAACGTCATCCCTTTCTATCCCGCCAGCAACATCATCCTCATCACCGTCGGAAACGAAGTCATAACTTCAAATGACACGAATCTTATTAACGGAATGTTACCGGCGATTCAGAACGTGCAAAAAGCACTTGATGAAGCTTCTCTTGGTGGTAAAATTAGGGTTTCTACGGTTCATACTATGTCGGTTTTGTCGAATTCTGAACCTCCTTCTGCTGGAAGTTTTCATGATGAATATAGTGCCGTTTTGAAGGGTTTGTTGTCGTTTAATAAAGATACTGGTTCTCCTTTTGCTATTAACCCTTATCCTTATTTTGCTTACAAAAGTGATCCTGGAAGAGCTGATAATTTGGCTTTTTGTCTCTTTCAACCTAATGCCGGCCGAGTTGACGCCAACACCAAACTCAATTACATGAATATGTTTGATGCTCAGGTATCAGATACATCTGTTATTCAATAAATCTATCATAGACTCATTACAGCAGATAAATCAGTTATTCAATAAATCTATTATAGGCTTATTATAGCATATAGATCAGTTATTCAATCATCTAAAAAGTGATTTGTTGCTTATAATAGTGACTAGGGGGTTAGCATTTTTGGGTTTCGAGGCTTTTTGGGATTAATAACATAGTTACATAGATATAAATGTCCAATCATATAGCATGTATTATATTAGATGAATTAAAATAAAATGTTTAGTTATTGAGCTCAAACACTATCTATTCTAGTGTGTAGTAATTGAGTTGAAAGACTATCTAGTGTTAGTGCATAAAGAGGTTTGTACGCGTATATTATGATCATATTTCACAACACATATATTTGTGAATGTTAACATGTCAAGTGTGAAGAGGGTTCATATATATACCTGATATTTTAAAGTTTTCGTGTACTGGCTATAAATACTATAAGTTATTATTTAGAAAGAAATTATATATTAGTTTTGTTAGTAATTCATAAGTGTAAAATGCAGGTGGATGCTGTTCGATCTGCATTAGATTCTTTGGGTTTTAAGGATGTTGAGATTATGGTCGCAGAGACCGGGTGGCCCTACAAAGGAGATAATGACGAGGCTGGACCGAGTATTGAGAATGCAAAGGCGTACAACGGTAATCTGATTAAGCACCTACGATCCAAGGTTGGGACACCACTGATGCCAGGGAAATCAGTGGACACATACATCTTTGCTTTATATGATGAAGACTTGAAGCCTGGAGCTGGTTCTGAGAAAGCCTTTGGGCTTTACAACCCTGATCAATCGATGATCTATGACGCAGGTCTCTCTAAGCAACAAAGTACTACTCCTACCAGTAGCCCTGTAGCCGCCCCGGTATGAATTCTATCTCTATAATATTACATTATTACATAATCATTCATTAAATATTGTCATTTATCAATGATTAACCAACTTCATATAGTTTAATGAGTATAAACCATGAACCTTGAACCACCGAGTATCATCATATTCATAGCTCTGTCTTGAAACTGTTCTTGAGTGCCTACACTATTGTTGTGTTTAACAATGTATTTTTGAATTTGATTGAAGACTCCGGAAGTATCGAAAACTCCAGTGGTTCCAGCACAAACAGGTCCAAGACAGAAAGGCCCTAGCCCTACGCCAAATAAAGCGGGATTCTTAAATGGAAATGAAGCCAGCATTTTGCAATCATTAATCATGCTCACATATCTTATCTTATTGTTGTTCTAGTAGTGTATAAGTATAACATTTTGTAATTCTGAATTTTATTGAAGATTAATGCGGATGTGTCAAAATCTCCTTTGAATTCGACTCCAAAAGTTCCAAGTCCAACAACACCGTATAATAGTAACATAGCATGGTGTGTGCCAAAAGCAGGATTAACTGATGTGCAACTACAAGCAAATTTGGATTATGCTTGTGGGCAGGGGATTGATTGTAGCTTAATTCAACCAGGTGGAGCTTGTTTCGAACCTAACACATTAGCAAACCATGCTGCATATGCCATGAATCTCTTTTATCACACTGTTGGGCAAAATCCATTAACTTGTGATTTCTCACAGACAGCTACACTAACATCAACTAACCCAAGTAAGTTCTCACGTTGTTTTTGCGCGACATATCTTTTGTTCCTATCTTCTCTTCTTTGAGTCTTATTCAATTTCTCTGTAGTGAGAAATTCTCTAAAGCATATAATCTCAACCATAAATCAACTGCAGATATTATGTGCATAATATCAACAAATTATAAAATGTGTTTGAACAACATCAATTGATTTTCTTGTCAATAATCAATGGTTAAGATTTTTATTTCATCCAATTAAGTGATAAGTTATTTTAGAGTATGCAAGTTCCTTTGGTACATTACTATATCGGGGTCTTTTGTGTTCTCTATCAATTAGCTTATAGCTGATTATTAGTAGAAGAAGAAAAAAACTTATCCAAATATTACATACATTGCATGAAAGTTTTCTGCTGTGCATTATTTGCCAAAAGTTAATTGGTTCTGACTTCGTACCATTTTCTAATGTTGGTGTAGTTGTTATGAAGTGCTTTTTTTAAAAGTTATATGACTTTGTCTTGTTTATCACTTTAGATTTTAGGAATTGAGAATGTAGAAGATATGATTTTAAATTTGTAGACGATTAAACTACTTTGATTATTTTACTAAATTGACATGCTCACTTTAATATTTTTTTTTTGTAGGTTATAATAGTTGTATTTATACTGGAGGGAATGCATAACCTAAAAAACAAGAAAGTAGATAAAGGATGATGCTATTTTTAATTTTGTTGTTGTTTTAGTTATTATTTTTTAATAATCGTTAAAAAAATGTTTTGGTCTTAAGAGTGCTTTGAAATAAAAGAATGGTGTCTGTACAGAGGAGAATCTCCCTCTATTTGTGTTGTTAAATGTCTCTATTAGAGTCAAGCTGTTGCATTTTTTGTGATGTGTTTACTATGAAGAGTTGAGTCATCATATGCTAATCTGTTAATTTGTTGGTTCAGATAATATGAAGTGTTTCTTTCTGAAAATTTTGTAATAATCTTTTATAAGGAAAACAACTGACTCTTCCCTCAACTTATGCTAAGAGCCCAATACCACAACCTCTCTAATCAAATCAAAGATAGAATCATGACAAAACTTTCCATCTTTGAAAATAATGTCATTCCTCAATAGCCAAATGTATATCATATCTGAAATGATCCCTACAATAGGAGGGTGTTGCAATCAAATTAAAAGCCAATCCAAGCAAATATATTAAACCAAATATGATTAGTTTGTATGCACAAAATTAATAAATTTGAGGAGTTCTCATCATTATAATCCAAAAATCAGCTCTTGAGTCAAAAATTGATGGGACATCGGTAGACAAGAAAACCTAGGCAGATGAGTCTCAGCTTGCAGACCACCTCCAAACAATCAACACCAATGCGATAATAAGCAACCCTCCTTCAAAGTTGAAAACAAACCAACCCGTGAAACATATCTAACTTGTTCCACAACATCAATCACATTCCCTCCATTACCTTTAAAAATAACTCCATTACCCCCAAAGAAACATGGTTTAACATGGTACAGAAGTGTTACTATATGGTGAATTTAAAAAAAAAAAATGTTTTTATTAGATTTTCTTTTGACTAATTGTAGGCAATTTACTCAACATCTAGTAAAATTAGCCAATAAAAAATATGTGTATTCTGGTAATAGGATAAAAAATATATATTCTCCAATCAAAAAAGACCTAGCACACTATGAAATTTGTTTCCCACTCCTTATAATATAGTCAAAATTAGAAGAGAAAAAAAATGCTTATTACATATTTTTATTGTATGACCTAAGATTGTAGAAAGGTAGAATTACTCTCATTTTAACCGAGACTAAATTGATACAAGTGATAAGAGATACAAATCTCTTAAAAAAAAAATAGCGGTTCGATCTATGACTATTATTTTAATGTTGTTCTGTTAAAAATTTCCGACTTACCCCTGTAAGAGAGAAGTAACAATAATAGAAAGAAAGAATTACAAAGAGCAGGATGTCTGCTTCAAGAGGGAGTATAATTTGGAACGGAAAAAGTAGTAAGCACCGTTCAAACTCCGGTCTCTTTAGATAAGAAACCACAAACGTTTTTTTTTTTGTTGGCACTACGCTTGGATGCTAGTGAATATAATATAGTAATATGGCATTCGAAGTTATGCGGTGAACTTCTCGAAAGTTAAAAAAAAAAAATTATTTTCAACTTAAAATTTTCTTTTTTTGGTTTTCTTAACCAGTGTCTGGAGCACCGGTTAGCATGACTCTATAATTAAATATTGTAAAGATGATGATGAGATAATGGTAGAAAGTAGTGGCGGGGCTAGCCCGAAAAATTAGGGCGGACCGCTACAAATATAAATCGAATATGCAAAAAAAATTACTAAAGAAAAAAGACATATCATATTGAGTGTATGTCTAATATGGATATCTCAAAAATAGTCAAAAGGTGGACCATTACCATTTTTAATAAATAAATTTTAAAAATATATTATGAAATATATTTTATGTCAATTCATATGTAAACTTCATACTATTTAATTAGTTCTTGTATTTATGTTTATAATATTATATGAATCTCTCCAGTAAAAGTTTAGATTTTTTTAACAAAAGATTGATCAAACATGAATTTTTATACACAAACTATATTTTAAATAAAAATTTGAGTACTTTTTTCTCCAAAAAAATATACTTGAATAATTCGATAAAATAAATTATACATTTTAAAACATCTATAAATTATTTAACAATAAAACATTGGAAGGATGCTTAAAAAAAATAAATTAAGAAGGATATTTGAATTAATTCTGGGTTGTCCAAATAGCGGTGTTTTGAAACCCCCACAAAGAGAAAAGTAACAAACTACTCTGACTATTTAGCGGGGGTTTATAACCGCCGCTAAATAATATACCAATGAAAATAAAATAAAAAATTCTGGGGCGGGCCATGACCCTGCCCAGCCCATGAAGGGCCCCGCCCCTGGTAGAAAGAGAGTTTTTACTTTCAATGGAGTGTGAATCATGAGTATAAATCAGATATATTAGTATAGATTAGATATATTAGTTATTCAATAAATCTATTTTTATTTTTTTTTACTTTTTACATTTTTTAATTATCATATTATTGATCACACGTGTTATACTCTTAACAATGTAAGCGACCGAAACAACAAGTGTTATATTGATGAATAAAAACACGTGCTCATTTAAATAAATAGTACTGTTATGTATTTGAGAGAGGAAAGAGATGAATTTAAAATGTCCACATGAGTTATCTCAATATTAAAACATTATTATATGTGGTTTTAATATATAGAACTTGTTACAAATGGTAACATTTTAAACAAAATATAACTTAAACAATTGATTAAATAAAGAATTTAAATGACCAGTCTAAAAAAATATCAAAAGTATGCGGGGATAATTTTGTAAATGAATATTTTGAGGTATTAAATTAATAAGATATTTGTCCCGTGAACTTAATTCAGTTGGCAGAGACATTAAATTATATATGTAGGAGGTTGAGATTCGAATAACATTCAATATTAGATGACTGATACATAGAGGCTATATTCTTGTGTGGTCATAAGACACAAGAAAAATTGAATGTAGAAAAGAAAGAAAAAATTATATTTTTAAATAATTATGCTATATGTTGTGTTTTTTGTGTGACCCAATGAAATTTTTTGGTATCATTACCACACAAGAATATCTCTACATAGAGGATATCCAAATATTCTTTCTAGTTTTTTTAAGTAAATATACTAATTTGCACACTTATTAAGAAATTATTTTTTTGAAAAATTTCTATTACATTTACTAAAATACCTTATACTAATTTGCACAACAATTAATGAGGGTAATTTTAAAAAAATAACATTAAATAAAATTGATTTTAGTACTTTTGCTTATATTTAAGGCCAAAAATATTTGTTGATATTTAATACTCTCTTCGTCTCAAAACTTTAGTCCTTTTGGAATTTTACACGGAGATTAAGAAATGATAAAAAATTATAAGTAAAGTATTTTTATCCTTACTTTATTAAGAAAGAGAAAATATATTTAATTAATGTTTTAACTTTAGTAAGGGTATAAATGGTAAAGTATCACTAAATGTGCATTGATTTTCTAAAATGACTAAAACTTTAAAGCTATGTTTCCTAGGTACGGGTACGGTACCGGTATCTGATACGGGTACTGGTACGCGGTACAACCTTTTTAGAAAATTTAAGGTACGGGTACGTTAATATAAAATATTAGAAAAATTATTTTTAAGTGAATTATTATCATCATGGTTTGAAGATTTAATTTTTTTTTTGTCCACCGTCTCAACTATTTTCATAAAAAATGAGAGATAATTGAAGTATAATAAAAAATTATAATATTTTAAGAGATTTTTCAACGGCCAATATGTTTTTTCCGTATTCATCATCATAAATCAACCAAATAAAAATGGGTACGAAATCGGTACGTACCATAAAAATACCATGAAATATCCGGTACGGTACATACCCGATACAGATATTTTACCATTTTAGAAATACTCATACTACACAGCTAAAAAGTAAAAAAAATTAAAGATTTGGGGCGAAGAGAATAGTAGCGTCAAGATGACAGAAAATTAACAAAAGAAGATTGAAAAGGAAAGATAAAACTAGAAGGTCATAATTGATCGAACCACCTGTCTTTCTAATATGGAATGAGTCCGCAACGTGTCATCATAAAACGCCACATGTCATACAAAAAGTAGATGTGTCCTATTTGAAAGGCATGCAATCCGCCAGGTGGAATCATGCATGCTGAAGCAACATAACTTTGCCTCAATTTGGCAATAAAACAACTTACTATACCGTCAAAAAAATTCTTTGTTTTAAATAAATTTTTAATATTATTGTTTGATTTGTTTTGATGAATATTTTCAAAATATTAATTTATATAATTTCACTAATAAATAATTAAAAATATTTGTAATCAAAATTATGTATTGATATACATATAATGGTCAATGATTTCTTATATTTTGGAACGAAAATGAACCATAATTAAATACACACAAAAATGAAGAAAAAAAAACAATTATTTATTTAAATTGTAAATAACATAAACAAATTTGGTTTGAATTCTCTCTTTCTATGTGTCTTTCTCTATCATCACTTCTTCTCTCAAAAACATTTTTGAGAGAGAAAAAATAAGAGGATCCAAATCCAAAAAATTGTCATCTTGTAACTCATGAAAAATATTCATATCATATAGATTCAATGAATCGTGTGATCGAACCTTTTTCTATTTTTTATTTATTGAAAATGTTGTTATTATCTGGATTGTGACTCATAGTTAGAGAAAAATGAATATGCATTGATAGTGTAAAATAATTTTACATTGTCATCCAATGACAAGTCATGTCATCTCATTTTACTCCATTTTTTCATATGACATGGAAGATTGGTGATTTCTTATTTGATGGTTGTGTAAAACTATTTTGCACCGTCAGTGTACCTCTATTAAACTTTTATAATTATACTTCTATATTTAATACGGAGTAATAAATCAGTTAAGAAATAACAATTGAATTAACAAGATATGCATAAATATTGTCAAAAGAGAAGATACTGATAAAAATAGGAACAATAAAAATATGAATCTATGTATAAAAATAGGAACAAACAAAAACAATAAAAATATTGTAGTAAGTTTAGTAAAAAAATTATTAAAAACCAGAAGCAATAAAAAGATTATAAAAAATTTAGTCAACAAAAAAAATTACTTATAAAAAAAAAGTTTAAAGAAAGAATAAGATGAATACGCATAACCAACGTAGTGTGACACAAATGGTAGATACCTGGGTCCCTTCATCATTTGGTCATGAGTTCGATTCTTAACTGATGCGTGTGGAGAAAAATTTGTTGGGAGATGCCAACCTATTAAATGGATCTCAGTTAGCTCGAGGACATTAGTCTATGCAGTTGCACGCGGATGATACATTTGGTTTACCAAAAAAGTAAATGATTTTAACAATGTTTTATAACAAGTTTTTAAATGTTTTATTCTAAATAATTTTTTATGTTAATATAATGATGTACTTAAATACTCTATGAAAAAAAATGACGAACTTAAATATCGAATAAAAATCACTAACTCGATTATAAAAAAAAAATCACTCACTCCCTACAAATACACGAGCCTCTAAACTAGTTTAACTTAAAACTAGTTTAAAGATCCGTGCATTCGTACGAGTCCACCGACTTTTATTCCATATTTGAGTTTGTCACTATATTAATGTAGAAATTTATTTAAAATTAAATATTTAAATTTTTTTTATATAGTAAATATTT
Source organism: Trifolium pratense (assembly GCF_020283565.1). NCBI lineage: Eukaryota > Viridiplantae > Streptophyta > Magnoliopsida > Fabales > Fabaceae > Trifolium > Trifolium pratense. Next base: position 41,730,000 of record NC_060059.1, on the reverse strand, counting down.
AAAAATTTGTTTTATAATATTGTTTAAATATAAATTGAATTATTGTGTTAAATATTTCGTCTTTTTTTTTTATAGAAAAAGTGTTAAATATTTCTTGTATTTATTTATTCAATTTTTTATGTTTCAATGACAAATAATGGTCCTGTGTATATTTTTAATCAAAAATTAGAAATTAGGAATATTTAGGGTAATTTATAAGTTTGATACTAATTAACTTTATTGTATTATTATTATTATTAATGGTTAACAATAAACTTTGTAGTAATATTGTTTATGTTAAGTTTGTAAAAAAAAAAATTATATGTTTGTTTTTTTTTAAGAAAAATGTTGTCTACATTTGATAGAGTATTTTTTTATTTCTATATTCCTATTTGTATGCGATTTTTTTTTTCTATAATTTTTTTTATTGACTAAACTTTTTATGATTTTTTTTTATATATTTTTTATTTTTATGTATGGATTGATCTCAGTTTTGTTCCTATCTATAATTTATTTTGTTATAATATTTTATTATATTTTTTTTAGTGAAATTACAAAGAAGGATATAAAATTTGCAACGTTGTTAAAAGTAAGAATAAATTAATAACGTTGGTGGTAATCGATTTTAATATATTAATAGTAGTAGAAATATCTATTGACGACAAGTCAATGATTTTAAAATTTAGGAGAATAAAATCATAGATTTAAAAGTAAAAAAAAAATTAAAAAACATTCATGAGGATGTTATGTGGTAGTCCATAAAAAAAGGATCTTATGTTGTGCGGGCTGGTTTGATAACCATTGATCGCTAGATTGTTGGTCAAAGCAACAATCTTATATACTGTAGATAACTATCAAAGTGGCTCCCTCTTATATAGCCAAGTTTTGTGCCATAATTATGTTAAATTATAAATTTTTTTTTTTTACGCAAATGTTAAATTATAGATATGTCTTTTCACAAGTGATAAAAATGTAAAAATCAAACTAAGTTTTCACTCAGTCAATCTTGTGAGGCCATCTAGTAATATGTCTTTTCACAGTTGTCAATAAGATGAATGTATTTTCTCACAGTTGTCAATGAGATGGTGAAACTCTTTTTTTATAAATAATAATACCCTTGTTCTTTACATTTACAAGTGCCAGTAACTATGATAATTGTCTGCCATTTATATTGGTGAATTCATGCCTTCTTGTTGGTTAGATTGTGAAAGATCTAATATAATATCTGCACTTCAAAGAAAAAAATTAGGGTTACTTGGCTACAATCCCTTATAGAGGAGACACTCCACTTTCCCATATACTTTCTCTTGTGAGAGAGTCTGCTTCATATGTTTTCTCAGGAGCTGGAGCTAAGAATTATGTGGGGATGGCTTGAAAGATTAAGAATTTTGTGATGACCTTTATTTTATTCTTCACATAAATTCATGATCTTTCATATCACTCCCCACGTGATTCTAGTTTGCTTCATCTATTCTTTAATTGTTTCACAATGTTACTATTAGAGATCCCTTACAGAGGAGACACTCCACTTTCCCATGTACTTTCTCTTGTGAGAGAGTCTGCTTCATATGTTTTATCAGGAGCTGGAGCTCAGAATTATGTGGGGATGGCTTGAAAGATTAAGAATTTTGTGATGACCTTTATTTTATTCTTCACATAAATTCATGATCTTTCATATCACTCCCCACGTGATTCTAGTTTGCTTCATCTATTCTTTAACTGTTTCACAATGTTACTATTAGAGATCCCTTACAGAGGAGACACTCCACTTTCCCATGTACTTTCTCTTGTGAGAGAGTCTGCTTCACATGTTTTATCAGGAGCTGGAGCTCAGAATTATGTGGGGATGGCTTGAAAGATTAAGAATTTTGTGATGACCTTTATTTTATTCTTCACATAAATTCATGATCTTTCATATCACTCCCCACGTGATTCTAGTTTGCTTCATCTATTCTTCAATTGTTTCACAATGTTACTATTAGAGATCCCTTACAGAGGAGACACTTCACTTTCCCATATACTTTCTCTTGTGAGAGAGTCTGCTTCATATGTTTTCTCAGGAGCTGGAGCTCAGAATTATGTGCCGATGGCTTGAAAGATTAAGAATTTTGTGATGACATTTATTTTATTCTTCACATAAATTCATGATCTTTCATATCACTCCCCACGTGATTCTAGTTTGTTTTATCTATTCTTCAACTGTTTCACAATGTTACTGTCAGAGATATAAGTGGTAAGGAAATTAATATCTCACTCTCATGAATCTGTCAAATCATCTTTTACTGTGAGAGAGTCTTCTTCTTTCCTTAAGAGATGGAATGACAACAAACATAGAGATGAGTGGTAAGAAAATTAAAATTTTAGTAAATTAAAATTTCAATCTCATGATTCTGTTAAATCATCTTTTACGGTGAAAAGAGTTTGTTTCATATTTTTCTTTAAAATTGTAGTCTTCTCTCAAAGCATCTCAAAGCATCTTTTAAAATGAAAGAGTTTGCTTCATCCTGTTTCCTTAGTATTTAATGAAATGACAACCAACTAAATATTATTAGGGAGATGAGTGACAAGGAAATTAAAATCTTTCAATCTCCTGAATCTTTGAAATCTTTTACCGTAAGAGTCTTATCCATCAGACATTCATCTATTCAACCGTAGATTTAAAAGTAAGAAAATTATATACTATTAAGGAAAGTAAAAAAATTATAGATTTGAAAGTAAGAAAATTAAAATTAAGATAAAATAGTGGACTGAAAATTGCATTTATTTCAAAAATAAAAAAACATTCATGAAGATCTTAATCGGTGCGTCCGGTTTGATAACCATGGACATGGACCGTTGGATTGTTGGTCATTAATAATTTACGGGACACGAAGATCTTATATATACTATCAAATTGGGAAACACATGTGATAAAAATGCAAACACCAAACTAAACTTTGCAGTTTGAGTTGTGTTCTTGTGTTGTTACAAACACCAAATTAAGGTTTGTTTTGTCCATGTGGTTTGGTTTGTAAAGAAGGGATGCGATCTTCATGAAAGTTTGAGTTGTGTTCTTGTGTTGTTGCAAACACCAAACTAAACTTTGCAGTTTAATCCACAGGCTTTGTTTTGAAAGTTTAAAACTTTGTTGTAGTAACCTATAAACCTCACAAACCTCAACTTCCATCTACTCTTTCCCTTGTTGCAGTTTGAGGTACAATTCTTCTCATTTTCTAAACTCTTGTCTCACGGTACATGCATCTTTCTCTAAATTTTTTAGCTTTAAATTAATTTCACTTCTTTTTTTTATTGTTTCTCAATATATGAGTTTGTATTAGATTAAGGACTTAAATCTTGTACCAACCTTTACATTTGTGCTCACTAATTTGTACTCATCATGCAGTCAGCACATAAGTGGTAGTTAGATTGAGATTGAACGGTCTAGATTTTCATTTTCATGTAGATTTTGATTTTTAGAAAATCTAAAATATCGAGTTTGAAATTTTAACCGTCTAATCCCGATTAAACAACCAACAATGTGCTGACTTCATGAATGCTTGCAGGCCGGAATACATATTCATTTTATTTCCATGTTTTTTATTTCAATATATATATTCTCATTCCATCATTGTTAATATGATAAATACATTGAACTTAACAAAAATGTTACTACATTGTTGTGTATGGTTTCATAAAAAACATGATATTTAATTTTCTCTTTTCTAACACAATGGCTATGCTAGATTTCTAGTCCTACATATAATGTCATTCAAGAGTATAGTGAAAGAGCTCAAGGAAATGAAAGACGGAATTAGCAACATCTATAGAAGAGCTGTAGAAACCAAGCATATGCATAGAAATGGAAAATCTGACATAGCACCATGTTCTTCACCAATATCACTATCACCATCAGCACCACCAAGAACAAAATCATCATCACAAAGCCAGTGGGCTAATTTACCTCCTGAATTCCTATTAGACATAATAATTCAAGGATAGAAGCTCCTGAAGAAGAGGGAGTAAAAAATATTAATTGGAAGTGGAGGAGGGAGCTGTTTCAATGGGAGATTGCTGGAGGTTGTGGAGATATAGAATCGGAAGATCGTTTATTCTTCAATTGTCCAATGATGGGAGCTATTTGGAGGGAGTTAGTGAGATGAGTAGGGATTCCGGTTGTCTTGGCGGAAGGGGGACCGACTCATTTATCTATTTCGAAGAATTTAGTGATTGGCAATTCTAAAACTAGGGACAGATTCAGTGTAATTTGGTTTACTGCTATTTCCATGTTTCCATTGAATAACCGATCTATCTTGTAGAATCGTTGGACCAAATGCATCAGTTATCGGATGAACTTAAAAAAGGAATTGTCTCTTGTACATGAGACCATATGGAGTATTTGATAATTCTTAATACTAAATAGCGTATTATAGAACAATAATGTTTTGTTTGAATTCTGCTATGTCGTGGTTGCTATTTGACGGCACTCGTTTTTAGTCGAAAAATCGCGCATTTGCTGCAGTTATGCAATCTAGGTTGCTTGATCAGAGACTTTTCAATTGTATTAGGTTGAAATGTGAACTGTTTAATCTTGATTGGACTATCTGAGATGTATGATAAGGTCATCGCCCGTTTGTCAGTCGAAGATTATTTCTGTTTGGCCCAAGCGTGTTAGTGGTATGACGCGAGATCACGAGGAGTAATTTTTAAGGGAGGACTGCTGTTTTTTTCTCCTGTGAACTGCTGCGTAGAACTGCAACAATGAACACTTACTTTCAAATGCACACTTACTTCAATAGAACTGCAACAATGAAGAAAAAAAAGCAAAAATCGTACTATCAAGATTGTTTTGACTCAAATCAATCGTTAAGGAGAATGTAATAAATGTTTTTCATTTTCGGAGAAAGAATGGTGAATGGAGTAAATATGAACTAATTTTCATGTTGTTTAGTGATGATAATGGATGAAAACCAAACCTTAAAAGATCAAAAACCTTCTCACAAAGAGTAGTTTTTCGATAACCTTATGATAACTTTTAATTCTACAAAAGAATTCTACAATTTTAAAATTTAATTTAATAATTATTTAATTAATTTATTTTTAACACATGAATGTACACATACGCGATTGCACGCACATGCGATTCTACGCACACACATAAACACACACTAAGTAAAAAAAAAATAGTGCCCCTAAAATTGTGGTGTCATGTGCAGCCGTTTATCTCTAACATTCTCCGGAACCTTCCTGGGTACCCCATACAGGTACCGGTACGAGGTACGACATTTTTAGAAAAACTAATGTACGTGTATGAACATTAATTAAAGTACGAGTATGTACCTTGGTACTAATACTCTCCCTCAAATGAATTACCGTACATCTTAGCGTGAAGCATAATTTGTTGCACAACATCAAGCATACCCTCCATTACCTTTAAAAATAACTCCATTACCCCAAAGAAACATGGATTAACGTGGTACAAAAGTGTTACTGTATGGTGAATTTAAAAATTAAGTTTTTTTTTTTAGATTGTCTTTTGACTAATTGTAGGCAATTTACTCAACATCTATTAAAAATTAGGCAATCAAAAATATGTGTATTATGGTAATAATAGGATAAAAAAAATTCTCCAAATAAAAACATGACGTGTCACTGGACTATTAGAAAGTAAAAATAAAAAAAATACATATGCACTTACATAAAAAATTGTTGTTAAGCTTGGTAATTAGTTAAAATTTATTTTAATGTTGTTCTGTTTTTTTTTTTATAAGCTTTTAATGTTGTTTTGTTACTAATTTCCGACTATTACTCGGTCCTAGACCCCTGTAAGAGAGAAGAAGTAACAATAATAGAAAGAAATAATTACAAAGAGGATGTCTGCTTCAAGAGATCTGGAGCTTCTCATTCCAGTCTCAACAAACATTAATTCTGAAAATGTATGTTCTAAATCATCCTCCAATTCTTCGTCTCCCGGCATTGTTCTCTCCACCCCACATCACTCTGGCCAAGAGGTAACGTTTTTATTATATGAGAAGAGATCAAATTACACATGTATGTAACAATATTTGTCGCTTTATCGGTGTTACATTATTCTTTCCGTTTTTGTTTTATCAGGCATTTTCAAAAGTGATTCGAAGCTGGGCCTCAAAGAAGTTTATGACAGGATGGTACATACACAATTTTGTTATTTAGATGATTACACATAATTTTCTCTTATTTTTAAATTGTGTTTTGATGATGTATATTAATGATATAGTTGATCTTGAGTATAATTTTTTTTATTGAGATTTGCATGGTTAGAGAGATTCACATAGTGACATGGTGGTAATAAAAGACAACTTATAGAACCCCTTAAACTTTTGTGATCCAAAATGGTTGAAAGCACATGAAAATTTTGGTGGAGGTTTCTCTAGGATTTTAACACTCAAATAGACATTCTAAGGTCTTTTGGATCTGTTATATGACCAATTTTCGAGTAGGACATATCATTTTTTTATTATCAGTGTTAGATTTCTCCTAAATAGCTTTGAGAATTGAACTCTGATTCTTTAATTATAGGAGAGTCGTGTTGTCAATTCTCTCATCACAATGTTAACCGGTTCTATGTACCAAAAAGAACTTGCAACACTCACTAAGCATTGTTTTTGCTTTCATCCTTGGCATTATTTTTTTTTAGTATTTATGGAGTATTATTTACCATTCTTAATAGAAATAATAATGTAATGTCATATGCAGTGTCATCCTTCTTCCAATTGCAATAACATTCTATGTCACATGGGGATTTGTTCGGTTTGTTGATGGTTTCTTCTCCCCTATATACAATCAACTCGGGATCAATATTTTTGGTAAGTTCATCATTTATATTTCTTACATTTTGATTTAAGAATATGAGTGTTTCTATTTACACTAGTTATAAGCTAAATTGTTGAAGTATTTGGCCATGTTGTTGGTTATAGCTTTAAGAGTGCATTGATTTTTTTAATCTCTGATATATATATTGAGGCTCGGTTTGATAAAATAGTGGATAACTGATAAACTAACTTATAACGGATGAATATAGTTTATAAGCTAACTTTTAGATTATAACGAATAAGCTAGCTGATTGAATTTGTAATGTTTGGTAAAATTAGCAGTTAAATTAGTTTATAAGTATGAAATAACATAAAAAAAACATATGTTTAATTAATACTTATAAACTTGTTTGGTAAACGTTTACCAAATAAGTCTGTTTTATTATAAGAGCTTATAAGTTATAAGTAGAATTCTTTGTTGCGCTGGAGCTTTCTTGAGTACAACAGTACCAGTATCTTGTTGCAAAAATTAATCCAACATTTAAATTCACTTTAAAATAATTAAATATAAAAAATGATGTTGGATAAACAAAACTTGAAGGCATGAGTGTTCACCATATACTTCACGGCAACAATTCATTACCTAATTAAATATAAAAATATCATGAAATATTTGTCCCATATACTACATTTATGCCTTTTAGGAAGCATGATTTAAAGTTTCAACTACCATACTTATGATGCCTTCTAATTAATTAGTTTGAATAATTGGGCAGGTCTTGGATTTGTTTCATCCATCACTTTCATATTCCTAGTTGGAATTTTCATGTCATCATGGTTAGGAACTTCTGTTCTTACCCTTGGTGAATGGTTCATCAAGAAAATGCCTCTTGTAAGCTACATATATGCTGCCTCCAAGCAAATAAGTGCAGCAATATCACCAGGTATATTTTTTTTGAATGCATTCGAAGAACTCAACGTCGTTTCTTTCATTATGAAGCACGTACACTTAACATTATACTAACACTAACATTGACATGTGTCTAACATCAGACACACCTTTAGCTCAAGCCTCAAACCGTCACATAATTGTGTTGTTTGATACTCTAAATTTTTCGCTTACTTTGCAGATCAAAGCTCGAATGCTTTCAAGGAAGTGGCCCTTGTTAGGCACCCTCGTATTGGAGAGTATGTATTGGGGTTCATCACATCTACAGTAACCCTACGAAAGATCAGAGATGAAGAAGAGCTTTATTGTGTTTATATTCCCACCAATCACTTATACCTTGGAGATATTTTTCTCATTAGCCCAAATGATATTTTGAGGCCTAATCTCTCGGTTCGTGAAGGAATCGGTAAGTATACACGTTTCTTACCAAGTAGTACGCAACTTGATTGTTTTTACTACATGCGTTAAATGTGTGAGTTAAAAGTTACGTATTAGATGAAAAATTAAATATTGAATAATATGAGTGAGATGACTCGTAACATCTTAAGAGTAAATCACCAACTTTTCTCGCTTTACAACTCTTCTATTTCACCCCTTCGTGGAAACAATTATGATAATTAATCTACAATGTTTTGTCACACTTGTTATATATGGATCATGCTCTTGTAAAGTTTAGGTGAGTTGCGTTTTGGAGACTCATTAGAGTCAGGACAAATCTCAAAGTTTAGAAAACACTGACTTAGAGATTACCGATAATGTGAGTTAAACTCACTCTTGTAGAGCATGAGTCAACTACATATACTAATTGAATCAACCCGAGTCGAATCATTTGCGTCAATGTTGTCATATCAACAAACATTTAGGGCTAATTAACATAGCAAAATTTGACATTTAGGGCTAACATGACAAATTTGACAAAAATGTTATGGACTAATTTATTTATTTATTTTGGTACAAATGTCATGGACTAATTAAACACTATATGATATATGAATATGACAAGCTAACAAACTACTTATTATTTTTATTTACTTGAAGCATGAAGTAAGGTGAAGGATATATGTCTACAGATAAAATTGGGGGTGTACTATTTATTTGGTTAATGATTATGATCTCAGGTTGTAACATGCACGTTATATCTTTTGATGATACAGAAATTGTTATCTCTGGTGGCATGTCAGTACCTCAAATATTGACTACAGGGGATGCTCTTACCAAACATGCCTCAAGAATTCCCACATTTGCAACATCACAAGTATAATGATGGTATAATTTGTGAGCACATGTGTGTGTTCATTTCAATTGTAGTTTCCTTGTTGATCTGAGAGTAAATAGAATTTTGTATTATTTCTAGGCTGTCCTTCTTATTCATTCAATTGCTCACCCTTATGATTCTAACTAGTTCAACTTTTATGTAGAAAGTGCAATTTTTTACCTCTTAATCCCAATGGGAAGAGTTGATATAGCTAGCTATTTTTTTATGATGGTTGTTGTTCTTCCTCTTCCGTGTTGCTCGAGCAGACAAAATACTCGTTTTGATCTTAAATTTTAGAGATAATTGAGTCATGAAAAATTGATATATTTGATCAAGGTGATTCACATCAATTTTTTTATCTAATGCGAGGCTCTTACTCACACTTGATACACCAATAATTTCTCCTTCGAATGTAAGTTTGTCCATTTATTTTAGATATACTCTCATTCAAATTGAAGTTTTTCCATCCACGTTTACTTGCAGCATCACTGCTTGCTTCATTAACAAAATTCGCTGCTTAAACACATTGGCCAGAAAAACTTTTTATATACAAAGAGTCGGTTAAACCATCGACTCTTATATCATCATTTGGATTACAATACATTAATTAACATGATATCTATACCCAACATATGCAAGTGTTATGAAACTTATCTTACTTACTTCATCAATACAATAGAACAGTCTAAGGGAGTTTACCCCATTTTGGGTCCCTTACATTGATACTTTCATTTTTATCATGACATAACATACAAGAATGTGTTAAGTTAGTCAAGTTGTTTTAACCCTGAAATCAAGAGATGTTACAATAAGTATGTTAAAACGTGAGATATATTATACATAAAGTGAATTATCTCTATCTAATTTGAATTTTGTCTATACACAAAAATTTAAAATTAAATTTGTGACCAGATCCTTAAGAAATCAAAATCTCTTATCACTTAATTCAATCCATCATTGTAATAAAAAAATTAAAATAAAAAATTATTCTAAACACCGCCTCAGAAACAATTCTTAAGTATACTTTAAAAGAAAAGTAAGGGTAAAACTAATGCTAAAAAAATAACTTTTTATATTTTTAAGATATTAAATTCACAAATTTTAAAATTTTCTTATTAGTATGTTTAACAAGTATGAAGTATCCCAAAGATACCGTTTAACATTTTCCTAAAATAAAAATAAATCAATCCATCATTGATATCAAGTTACTATTTTTTCTTTTTATCAAATACCTAACGATAAAAATTTTACCTTAAGGTGAATAAGTGGGATACCAGATTCCTTATCAAGTTACTGCTGTATTTCTTTGTGCACAAGTTGTTTTTTTTTTCTTTGTGCACAAGTTACTACTGTATTTAACTAGGTTAAATATTAATCTGTGAGATGAATGAAATATTTAGTCTAGTCTAGTCTAGTTCAAATATTGAATTAAGAAATTTTTCAAAAAACAAGTTGAATGAGAAATAGGAGCACCACTAAAAATCAATCGACGAGGGAAAATCCAAAAAAAAAATAAAACCCATCGAATTTTTCACCCTCAACGCGCGTACACAACACGAACTCCAAAACCCAACAACGTGTCACACACGTTCAACTACACAGCGCGTGTCAATTTCTCACCTCGTATAACAAAGACTTCCACTAACGTGCGCATACAAAGTTACAAACTCTTAACGTGTACACTACCCATTTATATTGTGTTCTGAACCTTAACCTACGTTTTCTCCCTCGCACGAACGCACGCACGCACCCTTTCATCTCATCTCAGTGTTCGTTCTCACTCTTTTTCCTTCGTTCGTTCATCAATGGCTCAAAACTCAACTTCCGATACTCGTCTCAACGCTAACTCTGCTTCTCCATTGCAGATCTCCAAAGGTTTTAACCTCGAAATAATTCTCCATCATTATTATCTCGTTTTTCAATTAAACCCTAGCTCCTCTTATCAACTTCGGGTTTTGTTTTTATTATAACCGTAATGCGGTTCATTTTGCGTTTTCAGTTTTTTTAGGGTTTTGGATTTTTTTACATCGATGAATTTGTCGTTACTCAAGGGTTTACACGCTGCATTTCGCTCTTTTGTTTTCATTTTTTTCTTCTTATGTGGTGCATTTGTTGCAATTTTGAGTTCCGCAATTTTGCGGCTTTGAAGTGCAGTGATTGTCACTGCTTTTGGAATTTTTAATTTTTTTTTAAGATACTTGGTAGATTTCGCCGCTCAGAACTTTGGATTGTAATTTGGGGATGTTAGTTTTTTATGACTGAAATTGGTAAATATTTGGTATTTTGTGTTATTTCAGTGTTTGCTTGCCAAAGTAATGAAAAAAAAAGTATCTTGAGGCTGATTATAGTGTCACTACTGTTTTCTTGTTTTGTTTTTTATTTATTTTTTAATTTTTTTTTGAAGAAACTTGGTAGATTTCACTGCTTAGAAATTTAGATTGTAATCTGGGGATGTTAGTTTCTTATGATTGGAATCGGAAAACATTTTGATGGGAAAACTGCGTTGGCTTGCCAAATAATGAATAAAAACATTATCTTGGTACATTTTGTGAGTATTACAGTGTTTGCTTGCCAAAGTAATGAAGAAAACATTATCTTGAGGCTGATTATAGTGTCAGTACTGTTTTTTGTTTTGTTTTTTAGTTTATTGAAGATACTTGGTAGAGTTCACTACTTAGAAATTTAGATTGTAATTTGGGCATGTTAGTTTCTTATGATTGGAATTGAAAACATTTTGAATTTTGAGCTATAACTGCGTTGGCTTGCCAAATAATGAAAAAAAACATTATCTTGGTACATTTTTATCTTTCTAGGTGTTGCTCAACCGTTTAGTTTTTTTTAGCAAGTTGTATTTTTGGATTACAGGTGAACAACTAGTGAAACTAATTTAATTATTGTGATTTCTCAAATGTATTTGGATGGGGTTTCCATGAAATGTCTGATATATTGATGTGTTTTGTGCTTCTTTTTATCTACATGTCAATTCCTTTTTGTGCATGCCTTAATTATTATTAGGCATTGCTGCATTTTTCATGTTGTAAGTGTCCAAGGTCTCCACATAATAAACATCTATTGAACCAGCTGATTTTAGCTGCTTACTGCTAGAAACGATCAATGCATAATTTCTATCATACTGTGGTTAGGGGTGTCTGTTAGAATTAGAACAGAAGAGCGGGCATTTATGTTATGTCAATTGTTGAAAGGTTTTTTCCTTCATGGGATGATTAAGTGCGTGATAAACTCTGTTCTAACTTTTGGGTTTTTCTTCATGGCATTTAATTGCATTATTAGGTTTTTCATGCTTCATATGTCCTGTCTTCTCTCGCTGAAATAGTTGTTAATAGCTACTGATTTTTTTTTTTATTAACTGAAATTTCTCTCCCTTTTGTACAGATGTCCAAGGCTCTGACAATCCGATTCCACTTTCACCACAATGGCTTCTGTCAAAGCCAGGGGAGAATAAATCTGGAACAGGACCTATGGTTTGTATCAACTACTTCTGGATGCTTTTTTTTTGTCTGTTTATAATTTTGTGGAATGTTTTTCTGTGAATTAGATTTTAGTGCAGCCATAACATCCCAAATTTTTTTATACCCGATTCTAAATTTTTAGCTTGTCCTTTTCCTTATCTATCTCTTCTGATTCAGGAAAACCATGTGATCTCAAATCCATCACATGGCAGTCGCTCAGAGACTGTTAAGATATCTGGTGATGGAGAGGATGCACAGAAGAGAAAGGACGTCTTTAGGCCATCTATGTTTGACTCAGAAAGTGGACGTCGTGATCGTTGGCGTGATGAAGAGAGAGACACTGAGAGAGACACCAAGTCCTCCTCCATACGTAAGGATCGTTGGAGGGATGGGGACAAAGACCTAGGTGATTCTCGGAAGGTGGATCGATGGGGAGAAAATCCAGCTCCAAAGAACTTAGGAGAACCACGTCGTGCTCCATCTGATAGTCATAGATGGAATGATTCAGGAAACCGGGAAGGTAACTTTGATCAGCGGCGTGAGAGCAAGTGGAACTCACGCTGGGGTCCTAATGATAAGGATCCCGAAGGTCTTCGTGAAAAATGGAGTGATTCAGGAAAAGATGGTGATATACATCTGGATAAAGGTTTGTCTCATGGGAAGGATGAGAAGGACGGAGATCACATTCGACCATGGAGGCCTAACTTTGCACAAAACCGTGGAAGGGTAGAGCCTCCTCATTCCCAAAGCACACCACCCCACAAACAAGGCTCTACATTTTCCTATGGCCGTGGTCGTGGGGAGAATACACCTCCACCAGTCTTCAGTCCTGGACACGGCCGTGGTGTCTCTGGTGGTAGCTCTTTGAATAGCACATATCCTGGAACTGCATTAGACAAAGTAGAGAGTGGACATGAAGAAAATTGCCCCTTCAGATATAACAGGACAAGGTTGCTTGATGTGTACAGAGTTACTAATATGGGCAGAAATAGAAAACTTGTTGATGATTTTGTGCAGGTTCCGAGTCTTACACAGGATGAACCATTGGAGCCTCTTGCTCTTATGACACCAAGTTCCGAGGAACTGGTACACAGTCTCTTTGTTAATATTTTAGTGGATGGCAATGTTTTTTTTTTCTTGTGGTTTAATATATTGTTTTTTCTATTTTAACAGTCTGTCTTAAATGGTATTGACAAAGGAGAGATAATTAGTAGTAGTGCACCTCAAGTGACGAAAGATGGAAGGGGTTCGACAGATTTTACTCATACTAGACGTATGAAGCCTGGAACCACTCCTCTTCAAGGTACACTTGGGATATATGCTTATAGATAGTTTCTGGTGTTGAATAACTTTCTGTGTTGAATAACTTTCTGAAATCATTGTTATCAATTGCGAAAAATAGCAATCTGATCAAATTCTGCCATGCCGCGCCACTATTTGACAATACTTGATCATAAAATAATAGGGGTTTGTCCAATTTCTGCTATGTTATAGGGGTTATAGCACCATTATAGCTGTTAATTTCAGAGATTATGGTCATGGCTTAAGTTTCAGTGTTGTTGAATTGTTGCCACAGAGCAGTAATGACATGGTGGATTGTGTGCCATCTTCCGTAGGGACGTAGGGTACAACGCCTGCTATATCCGTTACGTTTATGCTATGGCTGCAACACCATATTTATGCTGCAGATTTTTCACTACTGCCATAATCCCCCATTGATTATACTGTTAAATTGTTAATTTGAATTGCTCAAAGTTATAGTCATTTATAGCTGCCTAACTAATTTGAAAAGATACAGGTATCTTAGTATATCCTCCAAAATGTTAAAAATTAAGGCATGACTGATGATTATATAACCTTGGAATTAGGTTTTTTTCATATCATCAAACGATATCTCAGTTATCTCTATCTTAATTTCATCAAAGGTGTAATTTATTTTATTATAGTGCAAACTGAGAAAACCTCAATTTTTAAGATAAATAAGTAGGTCTGATGGGTTTGTTTACATTCCTCAAACAAGCTTAGCTTAGTTCATGAATTTCCGTCTACTTTTTCTCTCTCCTATTTCTACCATGTTTTAGTGTTTTACTACATTATTATTATTATTATTATTATTATTATTATTATTATTATTATTATTATTATCAAGTTGATACTGATTCTTTTCTTCCTCATCTATGCGTGTAAATCAAGTAAAACTCAGCCTAATGTGTGCTATAATGTTTTTGGCATTTTTTATGTATAATTTCCTTTTTCTGCACATACTGTTTAGTTTTTATAACAACTTTTATGCACAGATAGAGGTGAAGATGGAGGTTCTTACAAAGTTGCCGATGAGTTATCCAGTAATAGAGATCCCTCCTTTGAAGGAAATAGTTCTCTTCATTCTGGTGCTGCATGGCGAGCCAATAGCAGAGATGAACCTAGTGATGTTAGACTAAGGAAATCAGATGAGAGTTCACACCACCCAAAAGATACTCAAAGTCAATGGGAAAGTAAATTGGGTTTTGTATCTGAGTCCAAAGAAGTAGGTAAGTGGAGCGCTAGTGAAGATCCCGTTGTTAAAAGGCAGCTATCTGGTGCTTTGGAAAGTGAACTTGGAACCAGAAGAGTTCCTCCGACTGCTCCAGAGGAGTTATCTCTTTTGTATAAAGATCCTAAGGGTCTAATCCAAGGCCCATTTAAAGGAATTGATATTATTGGATGGTTTGAGGCTGGATATTTTGGTATTGATTTACCTGTTCGTCTGGAAAATTCAGCAGCTGACTCATCTTGGTTTTCTCTTGGTGATGTCATGCCACATTTACGAGCTAAAGCCCGGCCACCACCAGGATTTTCTGCACCACAACCTGAATTGGCAGATATAACTGGCCGCCAAAATCCTGCTACATTTGGAAATGCTGTCACTGGCTTGAGTGAGGTTGAGATGTTGAAAAGTGATTCTAGACATTGGCAGGGTCCTGAAACCGGAGTTGAAAATAGGTATCTGGAGTCACTCATGTCTGGTAACAGGAGCAGTCCTACAATTAACAACCTGGCATTATCAGAAGGTTCTTATCTGCTATGTTTAGTTATTTCCATTTCTTTTGATTATTTAGATGTAATTTATTTCCATTTATTTTATTTATTACCTGTTATCTTTAATTCATTTGAACGTGGTTTGACAATTATGTTATATGCTATCAGGTTTTCAAGGGTTTGCTGGAAATAATTCTGGCAATCTGGGCCCATCGGGAATAGGCAATCTGGGCCCATCGGGAATAGATAGTGGAAACAACATTTACTTGCTTGCCAAGCGGATGGAACTTGAACGCCAGATGTCCTTACCCAATTCATATCCATATTGGCCAGGGCAGGATGCAGCATCCCTTGCTCCAAAATCAGATGTCCCAGATCTGCATTCAAAGCTCCTGTCTTCAGTGAGTGACAATTCGCGTCAACCACAGTCCCAAAGTTCTGAGTGGTTGTCGATAATCCAAGGATTATCTGACAGGACATCTGCAGGCATAAATAATGGCACTGCTGGATGGCCAAATAATCCCTTACAAGGTGGAATGGATCTCCTTCAGAATAAAATTGACCCACGACATGATCAGAATTTCCCTCAAATGCCATTTGGAATTCAACAACAAAGGCTGACACCACAAAATCAGTTGTCTTTAAGCAATTTATTGGCTCAAACTGCGGATAGCCCAGCCAGTTCTTTGACAGCAGAGAAGCTACTATCTTCCGGTTTATCACAAGATCCACAAATATTGAATCTGTTGCAACAGCAATACTTGTTGCAGTTGCATTCTCAAGCAGCTGCTTCAGCACCACAGCTGCCACTGTTAGATAAACTCCTGTTGCTGAAGCAGCAGCAGAAGCAGGAGGAGCAGCAGCTGCTCTTGCGGCAACAACAGCAACAACTGCTTTCCAAAATGTTGCAGGACCAACAGTCTACCCAGCTTTTTGGCAATTCATCTTATGGACAGTTGCAAAGTGCATTACCAATGGGAAATTTGCGTGTGGATCCTTCTCAACTTCAACCCCCACAAGAGATTTTTCCCATGAGCTCCCAGATGCCAATTCCTAGTGTACACAATGACCTTAGTACCGACTCTATGAATTTGCATCTTAAAGTCAGCCAAGACACAAGTTATACAGTTAACAGTAAAGCTTCAACTATGCGTCTGCCTCACCAGTTATTTGGGGATACTGTTCCTCAGAATAACTGGGCTCCTACTCTTGCTGAGCAAATTAATGAGAATAATAAAAAGGAAATTGCAGCTCCTCATGTTGAGAGTTCACTTGTGCCTGACCTGAACAGATCCAAAGAGGAACCCCACACTGTGCAGGATTCTGTTTTTGACCACAGTGCTAAGTCATTGGATCAGCTTCAGGACAGCGCCTTGAAACCTGACAATGGTGTGATACAAGCAATTTCTATGCCTTCTATACATTTACAGAGTGATGCACCTGCTGTTGATAAATCTTCAGTAGGATCTCGTGAGGTTGAGTTACCCCCAGCAAGTCGTGGTTCAGATGCGAAGATCAAATCAGATATTGCACATCAAGAGCAGCTGGCTGGAATAGACAGCTCCAATGCTGTGCATGTTGAAACACATGAACCCAAAAAGGCTACTGAGAAGAAATCTAAGAAGCAAAAATCTAGCAAACAATCTTCTGACCAATCAAAGGGATTGCTAAAAAACACAACTTTGCAGCCATCAAAGCGGTCAGAAGTTGAAATCCCAATTTATAATGAGTTGGGGGGAACAAACAAAGATCAGATTGAAGAAACTGATGCCCCGGAGACAGCTGAATATCATGAAACAGTCTTTGCGGACGATTCTAAGGCAGTTTTTTCTGTTTCTACACACAATGCCGAAGTTCCTGCTGGACGAGCTTGGAAACCGGCTCCAAGTGTCAAGGCAAAGTCTTTATTAGAAATTCAACAGGAAGAACAGAGAAAGGCACGGACAGAAACACTTGTATCTGATGTTACTTCTTCTGTCAATTCCATGAGTCTGTCAACGCCTTGGGCTGGGGTTGTGTCGTATCCAGACTCTGTTAAGGTATCTAGTGAAAGTCGCGGAGGAGACAATGCAGGAACACCTGTTAATTCTCAAATTTCTCAGAATCTGAAGAGCAAAAGAAGTCCGCTGCATGATCTATTAGCTGAAGAAGTTTTGAAGAAATCTAATGAAAAAGAAGTGGAGGTTCCAGATAGCACATTGGCTTCGCATGATATGGCCGTGCATTCAGAATCAATAGATGGTAGTAACTTCATTGAGGCAAAAGATACTAAAAGAAGTCGCAAGAAGTCAGGAAAATCAAAGGGTTCCGGAGTTAAAGCCCCAGTTCCAGTTACGTCTGCTGAAGTGACCATATCTTCAAGCCCAATTGAAAAAGGTAAAAGTTCCCGATCTGCACTACAGGAAAAAGAATTGCCTTCAATCCCTGCAGGACCCTCTCTGGGAGACTTTGTTCTTTGGAAAGGAGAGCGAGAGCAACCTAATGCTTCTCCTTCTCCGGCATGGTCTACTGATTCTGGTAGGGTTCCTAAACCGACTTCTTTAAGGGACATTCTAAAGGAGCAGGAGAAAAAAGTTTCTTCTGCAGTTCCTGCGAGCCCAGTGCCTACGCCTCAGAAATCCCAGCCTGCCCAAGCTAATTGGAGTAGTACTTCTTCACGGTCAATTTCAGCTTCATCTCCATCTAAAGCCGCCTCTCCACTTCCAATAAACTCCCATGCTTCAAATCAATCAAAATATAAAGGGGATGATGACTTGTTCTGGGGTCCAATTGAACCATCTAAGCAAGAAACTAAGCAGTATGACTTCTGTCTCTCTGATGTTTTATCAATTTAATGCATGTTTGGTTTTGATTATTTTTTACACAATTTTCCAAATACAACTTTATGCATGTTTGGTTTTTAAACCTCCTCAATATTTATCCACCAACTTTTCAAAAGCAAAATAAGTTTCCAAATACATCTTTATTATTATTATTATTATTATTATTATTATTATTATTATTATTATTATTATTATTATTATTATTATTATTATTATTATTATCATTATTATTATTAGTTTTCTGTATGCTGCACATTAATTGCAGCGCACAATGTAATTCATCCAATAGAAGAGCTCAATGAAAAGTTGACTGCTATGAGTGTTTCCCATACTTTACTGAAATTGTTGGGTTTTGTTGCATCTGTTGATTAAACATGTATGTATAGCATACATGCAATCAAATTTTGCTCCGTATCACATAATCAGATGCAACTAGTTGAGTAAAGAACATGATTGATTGGCTATAAAATAGGTTCTATTCTTTCTTTTTTTTAATCTTGGGTTATATCCTTTGTAGCAAGGTTTTTTTTAAGTGGTTGCTAGCAAAAGGCTTTCTAATTGGCTGCTAGCAAAAGGCTTTCTAATTGGTAGCTAGCAAAAGGCTTTCTAATTGGCTGCTAGCAAAATGCTTATAAACTTTATATCTTGGGTTCCCAAATTTTGTTGTTAATTTACTTTAGAGAAGCCAAATCCAAAATCTAAATGTAGATGGCTGATCATTGTTAGTTTTGTTGTAAGCAGATCAGATTTCCCTCAGCTGGCTAGCCAAGGAAGCTGGGGATCCAAAAATGTACCCGTGAAAGGTAACTCATCGGGATTATTAGCCCGGCAGAAATCAGCAAGTGGCAAACCAACTGACCGACCTCTATCATCATCACCTGCCTCTTCTCAATCGGCGCTGAAACTGAAAAATGATGCCATGACCAAGCATTCTGGTAAAAAAAAAGATACATTGCTTCCACGTTTGTATTTCCATATAGTTGTGTCCTTTTATTTGATCCACTTAACTGGATCAATTGATGATTCTCTAAAAATACTGATCCATGTTCTTTAAATTTTCAGAGGCCATGGGCTTCAGAGATTGGTGTGAGAATGAGTGTGTCAGGCTTATTGGGACAAAAGGTACTTGTACCATTTCAGTTTTTTGTTGCCATTAATTTGGAAATTGAAAATTAAATATTTATGGGCTTATGATATATGACGGTGTGTATGTTTTTGCGATGTTCAAATATGATGCCATGGTTTAATTTGAGACTATGATGTATGTTTGTTTATTATTATCATTTGCATAATCCTCCCAGAGCTGATAGGTTTATGGTTTAGAGCATGTTATTCTTTATGCATTATTAAATGCTTTCAACTTTTTTGGTGGTTATGGCAGATACAAGTTTCCTTGAATTTTGCTTGAAGCAATCCAGATCAGAAGCTGAGACGCTTCTTAAAGAAAACCTTGGATCATTTGACCCTGACCATCAATTCATTGATAAATTCCTCAATTACAAGGAGATGTTACCATCAGATGTGTTGGACATAGCTTTCCAGAGTAAGCATGGTAAGAAAGTTAACGGACTTGGCGCTGCTGCCATTGCATCAGCTAATGCAGATATACAGGATGTGGACCACACTGAAGGATCTTCCAAAGGAGGTGGAAAGAAGAAAGGCAAAAAGGGGAAAAAGGTTAGCCCTTTAGTTTTGGGATTTAATGTTGTGAGTAATCGGATCATGATGGGTGAGATCCAGACTGTAGAAGATTAAGAGTAATTTAAGATCAATGCAGAAGGTTGTTGTGGTAGATGTACATACATTTTGGTCGCAAACTGTAAATGCCTTTGTTGGACTTGGGATTTTTATTTATTTCCTACACAGACTCTAGCAGCATTTTGACCAACATAACCAATTTTGTTCCCTTGATTTAGTTAATTTAGTTGCTTTGACGATTCGTCATGATAAGACTGTCATATTTGTCGTAATTCAATTTAATGTTCATTTTATAAGTATCACTTGTGCAAGGAGTACTCTTCCCGAATAACGATATTGAGATTTCAACTATGCATATAAATGATCTTACTTGCTGAATCAAAGTTCAAACCATAGAGTCCTTGTGTAGTTTGTAACTACGGGATCTTCTATAAATCATTACAAGCCTTGGCTAATTATTCAGAAGCATTATGGTGACAACATTTGAGCAGGCAGTCCCCTACCAATGTCAAAATTGCAGTCTCCATATTTGAGCTGGTTGTGTATTAACATTGCTGATGTTGATTTTCTCTTTTGTTTTTCTTTTATTTAAAATCTATTTTAAAATGAGCTTTATAACTTGTTTTTAAAAGGGATTTTATAAAATTGAGTTCGCAAAAATATTTTAAAACTCAATTCAAACTACCACTTTCTTGTGCTTTTTTGCTACCTTCAAACTCAAGCTTAACCACTTAAACTCTAATTATATTTTTATATTATGTTTTTATTTAAAATTTATTTGTTTGCTTCATTAATACATATTTTTACGTCCAAGAATTGGCACTAGATTGGGAGAGCCTTGTTTTCACGTCCTTGAATCGTTGTTATGTCCATGCTATTTCCATAATCATTAGACTCTTTAACCTCTAAAAGACTATCCTATGCACAAGAAGTGCAAAGCAGTATAAGTTTTTCAAACTCCACATTCACATTATAAAGCAAATTCATTTCTCTCCACTAAAATTCGATCTCTATGATTAGATTTTAAATCAATATCAACCAAGATACGAGCAAAGTGACCTTGCATACGGCAAACACCAATATATGAAAAACAAACTCAGCCACCTTTCCCCACAGAAATCATAAACCAAGAAGAGGTTGTTCTCCAAATCTTTAAGATTCATACAAAATATATACACATTTGGGCAAAGTAAATATTCCACATGAAGATTGTTTTCAAATGAAGCAACCCCCTCAAGGTACTCCTCTTCAGTAGTTTTAATAGATACCCTTAACGCATGGTTTAGGCAATTGAGATATTAGAATAGGGCAAGAGTTGCTCTTTCATGCACATCCTATGTCCAATCTCATAAGTTACAACCCTTGGTAATGCAAATTTAAATTCCTTTCAAATATTGATCCATCCAACTCATTTTAATTGTTTACAAATGATTCTTAAAAAATCACTGACTTTTTTTATTTACATTTTTTTTTTGGTACAAAACATTTTATATTGGCTCATTTGGTCAGACTTGGATTAGCCACAATAACCATCTGACGTAGTTACTAGTTACTCCTCTCAATCATCCGATTTAGATCAACATTTGAGATTGTATCTCTTACCACTAAACTATTCAATTAATAGCCCATTTCAACAATCATGAAATTCAATTTTAACATAAAAAAGAAATCATTGCTTACAAAAAAAAAATCATACAAGTCAAAATAATTTGTCTTTTTACAACGTGCAGCATCAAATAATAACTGTACAAATTGTTTCTATGGCGAAAGAAAAAAATTGTTTGAAGGGGGTTCTACTGCTTGATATTCCCTTGAGAGCTGCATGCACTCTCATAATTGGATCATCTCTTAAACTTTGTCATCTTCTAGTTTTAAGCGTGGAACAATATTCATTGATTGAAGTTCCTGAAATTTTGAAATAAATATACTAAAGTAAGTCTTATTTGACCATTCATAAAGGTAAAATACATCTTCAATTATTCTAAACTAACATCATAATGACTGTTACAATATCTAATCCAAATTAACATGACTGTTACAATTATAATAAGATATTATAATTTCCAACACATTACCTGAATCAAGAGTTTGCATCCATATGGCATCTTCACGGTAGAAACCTGGTCTCCATTCTTGCAAGATGAACACATACCAATTTTCAACTTATGGTTGTAATATCCTAACAATCCACATGCTCCACAGACCTGTGTAAAAACGGAAACTAACATCAGCTACTATAAAATTTAAGAACAGTCACGAAAGCAAATTTAAATGAAGTTTCAATTGTTTACAACTTGAAACTCATGATTTTTTAAAGTGTTTTTTCATGTCTCATATCACATCAGATATACCATTGAAAATATTTGGTCGATACCACTAAAAATTCCAAAGCAGAAGGAAGTTGTTCTTAAGAGACGAGAACGTTTGAGAAGAAAAACATTTGGAATGTCATGGCATTACCAACTGGGAAGAAAACTATGGCCTGTAAGTGGTGTTCACTGTGATTGGCCCTTACACTAACCGGGTATGAAAAATGTTTACTTCAATAGTGACCTTGAAGAAGTCTACATTGATGGTCTCCCATGCTTTGACGATAAATTTGGGTCAGATTTGCAAATTGGAGAAGTCTCTCTATGGCCTTAAATAGTCTTTGAGGGTATGGTTTAAAACATTTACGCTGTCAGTAAAGAAGAAGGATACACCCAAGGGCAAACAGAACACACCTTTGTTCACAAAATTTGGCTCTGCCTCCAACGGGATGATGATTATCCTAATGTTCTATGCTCATTATATCATCCTTAATGGAGATAATGTGATAGAGATGGAGAGGCTTAGAAGAACTTGGTAGCAAGAGAGTGAGATCAAACATTTGGTGCTGCTAAATTGTAGTTTCCCAATTGAAGTACATTCTTAATATGGGACAAATTGCAGGATTAATGTGACAAATATGCTCTTCAAGGAATTGACATCAACTGTGATTCTCCTATTTAAAGAGTGCATTACCTGTGATGTTATATAAAATAAACAGAAATTGGTGCAAAAAGACGTGTGTAACATTAATTTGAAATTTCAAGATTTTTACCTGAACTTCATAAGGATCACTGGATAGCATGAGTCGCTCAAAAATCAACATACTAGCACCGTATGCAATTAAGCAATCACGTTCCATTTCTCCAACTCGTTGACCTAAAAATATAAGAAAAAATTGATGTTAAACTTAATCTTTAACCCTGTCAAAAAAGAAATTAACAAAATAGCAGAAAATAGAAATCATTTTACACCGTGTAATAAATTCAAAAACAAATCAAAAGCATAAATTGAACACCTCCATTTCTAGCTCTCCCTTCTGTAGGCTGTCTAGTCATCATGGTACGAGGGCCCACACCACGAGCATGCATCTTATCGATAACCTGAACATCAACAGAGATTTTGTTTGTGCTGTTTATTGATATGAATACGGCCCATACCACTAAGATGAAAATAACTTTCCCATACTAAAAACAATATTTCACCATATTAATGCACATAAAGTGTAAAAGGACTCTAAATATTTTTAAAATGACCATGCTTTGCATTGAAACATCAAAAAACATAAAACTAAGTCCATTCTTAATAAAATGATTTCAAACTCACCATATGCTTTAATTTCTGGTAGTATATTGGCCCCATGAAAATATATGCTTGTAATGGGCAACCCGTAATACCTAAAAATTAAAAGATGAACCACAACACCTCTTAGATCGATAAATAGAAAAAGCAATACCATATTGTTGGAGTATTACTCAAATTTTGAATTGTCAATCGAAAATAAGAAAGTGCTGTTCAAAGGATGTCTTTTTAAGAAAAGTTTTTCATCTTGGCTAGAAATGGAGGTGTTCAATTTATGCTTTTGATTTGTTTTTGAATTTATTACACGGTGTAAAATGATTTCTATTTTCTGCTATTTTGTTAATTTCTATATTTAAATGATGTTTATGGTAAAAGTTCTATTTTCTGCTAAAAATATAAGGTAGATTTAGCACTTCGATTCAATAGTTTGGTAAAATAAGGAGTGATGAAGACCACTCTCGATTTACTTATACTTAGTTGTAACTTGTATACATTGACAACATTGTCGTTACGAGCAGTGATCACCAAGGGATTGCCCAAGTAAAACATTAAAACAAAACATCTAGAAGGTGAATTCCTTTGGGGGAAGAGAGGTGATGTAATCCTGTAATTTCCTAAAGTAAGCATGAAATGGAAATTCAAGAGTTTGTGAAATGAAAACCTGAATAAATGAAGTCTTTCCCACCGTAGTTGAAGCCGTGTTTCACAAGAGTTTCACTGCCAGAGCAAGAAAACCATGAGAACACTAATATAGATAAACCATAAAAAATTCAGTAGAGAGAAACATGATACCTTATCGTTTCAACATTGTCAGCATGACCACTTGCTTCCCCAAAAGCACTGCCGTAATGAAATCTACCACATGAAACCCCTGCTTTTCCTCCAAGAAGCTCTATCATCTTTCCAACTGTCATTCGACTGATGCCATGAAAAATATTAGTTTTAGCACGGACTCTTGTTAGGGCCCAAAAACATGAAAAAACAAGTAACTATTTCATCTACATCTAATTTGTCACACTTGGAAAAAGGAGTTAGGAAAACCATCGAGTTATTTCCTATGGTCCCAAATTTTCAATGCTTAATTTTTTTAGGAGTTCGATCTTTGACGGTGCATATAGAAAAACACCTTCCGGGAGAGATCAACCACTTAAATGAATCTTTGTTATCTCAAGGGATTGGTCTCTTCAATCATTATAATAAAAAATAGTATAACACTATTAGTGCACAACTATTGGGCTATAGGTTATAGTAAAGCCATTGATCATAGAGTAAAGCTATTAGCCTATGAACGAAGTATCCATAAAGGCTAAAAAATAGGAGTGGGATCTATTATTTTAAAATTAGAATGATGTGATTGAGAAAACAAAGGAGCATCTGGAGTAAACATAAACAAATTATTTCAATTAGTTAGCGAAAATGAGGGGTTCCTGTAATGTTTGCACATATAACTAGTGAGAATGATATGTATTACCTTGGAAACCCATGAGGGTTCATAATCAGATCTGGACAAATGCCTTTCTCAGAAAATGGAAAGTCTTCCTGCTGGACAATTGTTCCACAGACACCTTTCTGCCCATGTCTGCTACTGAATTTATCACCAAGCTAAGGTAACAAATATAGCAAGAGAAATTAATCAGCTACTTCAACCCAAGAACACAATGGGTAAAAAAATCAAAATAATCCAAACAAGACTTTACCTCAGGCCTCCGAGTGTGACGGGTTAGAACTTTGATACACATGTTGCCATCCTTATCATTGCAAAGAGCTACCTTATCAACTACTTCACCTCCGTAACATTTATTGAATGTTTGCTCAGTGGAACGATATGCAATGGAAGATACGCTATTCCGCGTCTCAATTGGTGATTGCTTGTTGATATAAATGTGATTTGGGCTAATAATTTCGCCAGGAGCAGCAATCCCATCATCATCAAGTATCTAGACGAAACAAGAAAACAAGGACAAAAAGTATTACTTACCTGAGAACAGGAACTGACTTAGGGATTAGACAATGTACTTAACCTCATCGATAAAGTCAGACTATACAAGGAAATGGGGAAAATAACAGATAAAAAACTTTACAAAGAAAACCGGAAACTAGTAAATAAAGGAAAGCAGGATGCTAGGATATAAGGAATCTCTGCAATTATAAAGGTCTGTGTCCCTGTTAGAATTAGTTTCCAACAAAGAAAAGTATGATTTCCTAACATAAAATATGTCTGTATAAATTCACAAGTGCTTATAGAAAAGCCAGACAAATAAGCTTCTGAAAAAATTTAAAGTGCATAAGCTGAAAAGTTCGATGACTAGTTGTTTGAAAACCTCCTTAATTGCAGCACACCACTAGCCGCCTTAATTGAAGCTATTTTGTGCTACCTTCATTGTGATGAAGGCTGTGACGGACATGTTCAATTCCACATTGTTTAGATATGAGACCTAAGTAGTGCTTATAAGCTGGTTTTATGGGAAATACAGTAATAGCACCCATCAATCAAATCCGTATGATTGAGATATATTTCTTGATATACTAAAGATGCAAATAAGGAAACAATATACACAGTTTCTGACATTTCTTTTGTGTGTGTGTGTGTGAGTACACATTCCTTTTAAAAAGCATAAGAAATGTTCAAATTAAATTCAAACAAAATTCTGTAACATCAAATAAAAATTAATTACTATGTGGACTGAAGTCACATCACCTGCATACGACCCGCAGTGTCTCGAGCTCTATTTGGTCCTATTATTCGATCTGCTGTGCCATTCGGATACCGTTGTCTGACGGCAGTATACCTAAACATTCAAAAGCATCATGCTTGACATTGCTACCTTAAAAACATATTGATGAAATACATGTGGCAACCAGAGAAGTGAAATCACTAAATAAAATTGCATACCTTTTCATAAATATGCAGCGACCAAAGCCTCGATCAAGAGATGACTTGTTCATGACAATTGCATCCTCGATATCATAACCACTGTAGCTCATTACGGCTACAGTGGCATTCTGACCTGCTCCAAGCTTATCATATCCAACCTAAAAGACTACAGATTAATAAGAGCCATCGACTCGGTGAGAAATAAAACAATGGAAATATTACTAACCAGCTCAATTGATTTAGTTGTCACCAAAGGTCGTTGAGGATAAACCAGTAGATAAAGTAAGGTGTCCATCCGCCGGTGCTAAAAAAACCAAATTTCAACCTCATCAGTACACATGGAATATGGAAGTTTATCTACCAGAACAACCAAAAAAAATAGTGCAGCAATTACTCAACACACAAATGCAAGAAGAAATACAGTTACAAGTCATCAGGTATTGGAAAAAATCCAAAGCCCATATTGAAAAGTTATAAAGAGTGGCCCTCCTTACCCTACAAGTCGGTTTTGTAAGGATGAGTTAGATTCAAAATAAAAACCTAAAATTGTATTAGAGCCTATCAGTTTGGGCCACCCACCAAATTATCCATGCACCATACTCGATAGTGTTAGACTTTAGTGGATGTATTAGTAAAAACCCATGTCCTACATTGAAAAATGATAAGGCCTGAAAAGTTTTAGGCCTAATCGAAAAACTTAATATCAAGTCCTCGTGTAAACTATTTTTCTTAGACATTCATTTCTAAACTTGCACCTGACTGCAAAAGCTATTAGGTTACTAACATTACATGATTGTTAGTAACACGGTGAACTTCAGCATGTCGTTCCCAAAAGAGACCGTGTGATTCAGGTATATTTCAAAAACAATATTCTCAGACATGAACTTATATGTATGTATCTAATTCCATACACACACTAAAGAATAAAGCTATTTAAAATTGAAGGTCAGAAATATTTGGAAAATATTTTCATCAAGTTTGAAGGTCATTCAATCGTAGTGTTTAAGTTACATAAACAACAAACTATTTACTTACCTGGTTATATGCTATATTTCCCATAGCTTGCTTTCCCATTGCACACTACAGTGAACATACCAAAAGTTATTTCAGGTGCGGAAGTGAACACCATCTATTCATACAAGTGCAATATCTAAGTTACCGCTGTAAACCCAAAGGGGAGCAAAGAGGGATAACCTGATAAGTGTTTCTGGGAGATTGATTATGATGAGGGTATGGAATTAGCCCTGCACAAACTCCTAAGATAGTAAAAGGCTCAATCTCAATATGTGTAGTTTCTAATGTCGTCTTTCCTTCATATAAAGCAATCTATAAAAAAATAGGCAGGTGACTGGTTGTTAGGAATAAGATTTCAAATAGTTGAAATCTGTCAGACAACCAGTGTGACCAACTCATCTTATTAGCATTGCAGGATGAGAACGATCCTCTACAGTCGCTTACGGTGATCACCGAAGTTCTCATCGCAGAACCGTTAATCACGCTCTGATCACATGGTCATGATTCATCCACCAGATTTATGCTCTGGTCTCCTTAGAAATTAAGGACACCAGTAGAACGATCCTATAGAACAGATCCCGTTCAAGTAAGGAATAAGATTTCAAATATATCAAAAGAAAAAAAAAATCAAAAACAAAAGAAGCTAGATGTAATTAGAACAAAACGCACCAAAGCATTGTTTTGCTCGTTAACATCAAGATACTCAACCAAGCCATTAAGTAAAAAATCATTAAATGTGCACACACCATCCTGAAAGCACATTTGAGTTAATATTCTCATAAACAGCTTCAATTCTCTATTTTCAAGATAAAAACATCGATATGATTACCTTTAACTCTTTCATATGATGATCTTTGACTCTTGATATTCCCTTGTCAGCAATGACAAGAGGACGGCAAACTCTACCACCATCAGAAGCTATGTAAACACAACACTGAAAACATGTTTTTGTCCATTAATACTGGTTTCAAATCACACCCTTCTAACATTACAATTAGTAAAGATTTTGAACTAACAGATTGCTCCTGACAATGGAAATCAATTGTTGTATATATAGGGTAGAATTGCACATGTAAATATTATTAGGAGAATATTGTAATTATCAGCATTGCTGTATGCACTATTTCCTTAGCTCTTGATTTAGCATTTAATAAGAATCTTATTAATATGAATATATAGACCAATTATAAGATTGGTCTATATATTCATATTAAAACTTGTATACTTGAACTCATTCAATAATATTCAAAGTTTCGCTCTCGGCAATAAAACTAGAGTGAAATAGTATATTATTGGCTTTCAATCTGCATGAATACAAAACTCAAATTTAAAGAATTTAAATAACAATACTTACAAACACAAATACTACTACCATATTTTTAAATATGAAACATCCACCAAATAAGAGAATCCACCAACCAAAAAAAATTATTGAACCAGAAAACGGGAAAATAGTATGAAGTATGAAACAGTAAGAAAAAAGGGTAAGCGAATAAACTGCAAAAGAAATATTCACCTGCTTTTCATTGACATAGACACTCACAAACGCACCAACTCGACAAGCTCTCCGCAACTTTCTCAATGCAGTAGCAAAACGCTTGAACAATAAAATGTTAAGGTTTAGAATATATGAGATAATTATGAATGCATATTTGAATATGATATAGATAATAAATAAATGTGATAAAAAGCAGACCAATACCTGTGGTCTCCTATGCTTGCCAAGGATAGAACCATTAAAAATGACAAGAAAGGAATCGGGTGTATGAAGCTCTTCTCCAGAGATATGTTCCATGTCTTCAACACCCAAAGTATAGCACTGTAATAGAAATAATATAAAAACGCAAAAAATATGTAAAACACCTAAAGGATAAAAAGTTGTCTTGCAACTTAAAGGTTTGTCATGTATTGTTTTGTCCAGTGCTTATCCTTTTCATTGTGACTAAGTTATTGGTGTTCTATACAGTCATTCTACAAAACAAAGTCGTTTCCTTGTAGATTACATAACAATGCCATAATTCCCAAATTTGTTCTATAGGTGTTCAATTATTCAATGAACCTAAAACGTAAATTTTGCTTAGAATATGTCACGGAGGGATTATGAGTACACAAGCAAGTCATTACAAGCTATGGTAGCTAATCACAGCTAATCCTACTAATAAAAATAAATTGCAATATATCTTCATCTAGCGACATCAAACACACAAAACAAAACATACCAGGGAAATCAGGGGGGGCTCCTCTTCATCAGTAGTGACATGAGTCATCAAAGCCAGATTCTTTACTAGTCCGCAAGATTCACCTTCAGGAGTATCACAGGGACAAAGCATGCCCCACTATATGAAAGAAGATTTAGAAAGGAAGGTATAAGTTCATAAATAAATAAATAAATAAATAAATACTTATTCTTAATTTAGAATAAGGCCTAAGCAACATAAGAGTACAACAAAAGAAAGAATAAAGCCTTTAGGGTCAGCTACAAGGACCAAACAATATCACCATGTTCTATCCGAAAAAAACAATGTAACATAAGAATGATATATCAAGAAGGTTCCCAACTGGGTTGCCGCTTACCTGGCTAGGCTGCAATGCTCTAGGGCCACTTACTTTCCTGGACTTCTCAAACTGTGGTTTAACTCTTGTCATTTGGCCCAAAACACTTATAAATGATAATCTTTGTAGCACCTGTAAAAATAATCCATTAGAAGAAATATCAGGAAATAGAAACGAAATATTGGAAAGGGAAACAATACTCAACCTGTGTCACTCCACTCTTGTGCATCTTGAACCTTTTTATGTCAAAATTACCAGTCGATAGAGTCCTTTCCAGACCAAGAGAGATATGATCTTTCTCGATAAGCTATGATCACACCCAAAGAAACTATGTAAATTGAAATCCAGAGATACTAAGATCATGTTGGATTAACAAACCAACGACACCAAAAGTGAACACATAAGAATAAGATGATGAAACAAGCCACATTTGAAAGATTTGACGTTGATGAAAATAAGAGTAACATGAATAAATAAATTTACAGTTCTGTATAAATTTTGGAGTTTCCCAAAAAAACACCACTATATCAAGATCAGAAACTTGCAAGTAAATCGCATTCCATATGCTTTTGAAAATTTTATCTGTGTTGAGGCACGTATTACTTGTATCAAACAACAGTATATTTGCAATTGATGCATGTTGTAATTGGTAGACAATCAAATATTCGAAACAGAATTGTCAGTAACTTTTGGGTTTTTTATGAGGAACAACTTTAACAAGACACAGGATGAAAATCCTGTGCATAATAATAAGAAAAAATAAAATAAATTAAAGAATCATCTTGGACAGAAAAGTCCAAATAAATATGAGGAAAATGACATGGAAAGAGAATTAAACAAAAGGAACTCCTAAAGAGGGACCAGCGAGAGACTTCTGGACAACTTAACCCAGATTGGATTTGTTTTAAGAATGCTTTGATTTCATTCATATGATAATTCATTAAAAAAAATTAAGAGAGCATACCCTAGAGATGTCAAACTTATTAGCCTTGGCTGGCTTCAATTCTTTGTCTGCCATTTTCTTAACTTCAGTTGTCATCGACTTAAAAAGATCCTAAAAGAGAAACAAGGATAACTTATGCAATGAAAAATGTGCAAAATATATTTGCAGAAGTTAGATGAATATTAAACTAAACAAGAATATTACCTCAAAAAGAAGAGATATTAACTGGCCAGATAACTCCAATCGCTTGTTCCCCACATAATCCTATGAGTTGAAAGAAGCAGTTAGCCGATAGTAGCTATCGCTCAATTCCCACACATGTATGTATACACAAAATTTTACACATACAGAGTACATATATGCATGTATGTATCAGTGTTGTCAATCATATAGCGGAAAATAGCGGTTTGCTCAAATTTTGCTATGCTATAGCACCATGGTGGCTGTAATCAAGAAAGTATAACAGTCTAGGATTGTCATTTTGATAGGGCTAGATACCCTATCAGTTACACACTACATAAATGTGTGCGACTCAATTTTCATTCCAACACCTCTTTTGAACCATTTTAAAGTTTCTATCAATAGTGATAGTGATTGTGATAGGCTATAACCAAAATTTATGGCTGTTAAGTAAAGTGACATTCGCAAGATCTTTTCAAATCACAAGTTTGACTATTACTATCTTATTCTTCATACATGGCCTTAGTCCCTTCTTCCAGTAACCTAAGATCACAAGTTAAAAAGAAGATATTACCTTATCATCCATTGCATCCTTATTTAGAATTGCATTCATTATGCGTCTGATCATAACAGCAACATATATACACTTCGGCCGGAAATTATCTCCGTGCACCTAACGACAACATAAGAAGCAGTTAATCAGACCAAACTTAACACAGCTAAGGAAAGTTACATGCACTACAATAGAATGAAATCAAGTTATACAATGACGAAACTTTCACAAAAAGATACACCCTCAAAACTCAAAATATACTTATGATTCGAAGATAACTTACCGGTACATTTGCAAGAAATACATCTCTTAGGATAGTAAATGCTTTTCCTTCCTACATAAAAGGTTCAAATAACAAGTCAGAAAATTGTTGAGGAAAAAAAAACTACCAAAATAAATAATCTCATGACATGGAGAGAGAGAGAGAGAGAGAGAGAGAGAGAGAGAGAGAGTGTGTGAAACCTCAGGATTGGAAACCTCATGATTTGAAACCTCTTCGGCTTGCATGTTTGAGAACATGGGTTGTTTCGTTGCCTGATATGCACACTGCACACACGTCATTAGCAATAAATTAGAAGGTAGATAAATATATATAATTCAAGTGAGAAATTATTAAAACATATTTTAAATTAAAAAAACTAATATAATTAATTGATACTTTGATAGTATAAAATAAAATATAAATTAAATTCAAGTAAGAAGGTAGATAAATATTTTAGTAATTTTATCATCAATTTTTAATATACATATCATATTTAATAGTTGAGCTAATTCTAACATGCACAAGTTTTATAGAATGTCCGACTCAAAGACAAAATATTGAAATTCGATAAATTTTGTGAACGGGAATAATAACAACTCACCTTTGAAATTGAATCAAGGTACGCCAATGCATTGGCTTGTGTAGATACACCACATTTTGTACATTCCTGATTAGATGGCAAAACATATTTAACAGATCAGAGATAGCATAAATAATAATAAGCACTTAGCTTAAGCTCTCCAAAATAGCCGAGTGGATGAGATAGTATAAGTAGTTAATTCTAATGCGTTCATAGCCGAATTTACATGGCAATTACCTCAAAGGATGGCAAAAGTAGTGAAGTGTAACGAGGATCTCTTCCAATCAATTGTGCAACTTCTTGATCGCTCTCCATCCCCATAGCTTTCATTACAACCATAAGAGGAACCTAATCATCCAAATTATAATGTAATCAAAGGGCTAAAGGTGAATAAAACAGAATGAAAAAAGGCCAAGTGAAAACCTTTTTCCTAAATTGATTCAATTCTAACCACAGCTTCTCCCTTTCCATCACAATCGTAGTTTTTGTTTTTATTATCTCCGTGCTGCTTGTAACAGATGCAGTAATACTGAAAGCCAAAACAGGAACCAAAATATACTTTAAAATAATAATACGAAATTGAACATCGGTAATCAAACATCGAGGGTTAAATGCACAACCACATACATAGCTAACAATATTTTACTAGACGGCTTTTCAGATAGAGAAAAGAAAACTCATTAGAGAACCTTATGATTATTCTGAAAAAACTCCAATATCTAATGTGAGAGAAAAACATCCAAATGCACTCTTACTTGCTTACCAAGTAAGGAAAGGACAAAAATAATAAATGTATGCATGTCGATATGTATATGCATAATAAAAAGATGAAGAATAAGCCTTCATCACACCAGAAAGAATTACTTACTTTTTTTTCTTGTCAGTGTCTATAATTATTCTATTCTTTGAAAGTTGTTCTTGTATCAAAATCACCTGAAACAGATTCATGGGATTATTTTGTAAATAAAATAATTGAAAACTATCTTAAAGAAAGATAAAAGGAGCCATATTTAAATAAGAAAAACAGAAGATTCTATCAAGGATTCTTTGGTAGAACACCTGATTTCACGCAACTTTAACAAGTCCATGAAAAATGTGTATCAGTTTATTCTTGTAATGATTATCAATTATTTCTGACACTATTATTGGAATTGTTTTTTATACCCAAGTTAATAGGTCTTGAACAGATTAAATAACATGTAACATCTCTTAACATCAAGAAGTATTTAGAATCACAATATCACCTTTTCGGTTCCTTTGATTATAAAATATCCTCCAGGATCAAGGGGACACTCGCCTAATCAAAGAAAAACTGAGGTAAGAATTTTTTTGACTAAGATTTTATTTAAAGAATGAGAAATGCAAAAGATTGAAAAAACAGTTAAATGAATAAAACGAACCAAGTTTTGCAAGCTCAGCTTCATCTCTCTTATCCAAAACACAACAACAACTCCGCAACATAATAGGCAATCTTCCAATAATTATATCGGACTGCAGGAAAAAATTGTTGCAGTTATAAAATATATATTTGTCAAAACTCGGATAATATTAATAATAATAATACTAGTAATAATAATAATAATAGGGGTCAATTACCGCTTTTCTTATTTTTAGGTCATCAGGGCTTCCCTGAGAGTATTCAATATCAACATATATCGGAGCCGCGTACCTTTTTATTAGACAAAATGAAGCATAATTCACAACATGTTAGGAACAACAAAAACGAGTAACATTTGGTCTGGATACAACTTCCAATTAGTAGAATAAGTAAACTAAACAAAATTGAAACGTCCATAGAACTTAACAGGCAAATTAAGATAATACTTTTGATCATTTTTAGAATTATATCAATATCCCAACATTATCCAATTTAAAACATTAGATCATTATGCTAAGGGTAAAGATTCCTACGTGCGATCAGATAGTCGGCATGTCTGTGGGCTGATAATATCAGTAATACCATCCGTTGTTATTGACGGTTTACCAATTTTGACATTCAAAAACCTGCAGAAATAGGTCATGTTGTACATTAGCACAACAGTAAAATAACTTTACAAACATTCAAATAAACACAACACAGTCGTAATAAAACCTAGCATAGGATAGGACATAATCCATACCTTAGATATATATGCGGGTAATAAGTAGCTTGAATACGATCATTCGCACGAACAATTTTCTTGATATCAGTTTTAACAAAATAGTTAAAAGAATCCAAATGTTGCTTCACCAACCCTCTAACCTAAAAAATTGAATTCAGTGAGAATCATCAGTTAGTGAAAACTATTCATTCATTGGTATCATTATTATCTCTAAAATCATTATGATGCAAACAACAGTGCTGAAAACGAGTTAGTTACCTTGAGGAACTCGGGAATAAGTTGAAACTTGTCAACAGCAGATTTGTTAGGAACATTTTGAAACTCTTTATCCATGATAGAATCTGTAAAAACATTTCCCTTAGTTGAACAGAATTGCCCTTATATGATTTCTTCAAATTCAATCTATGTTGTTGTAATGTTCTCAAAATTAAAAGGATATTAATCAGAAGCATTCATTATCATTCCCTACAAAAACACTCAAAAAAATGTGGAAGATTTCTCAAATTTTCGTTCTAGTTTGGTCCCCCCAAAGCCCTCCCCTCCCCTCCCCTCCAAACTAGTAGTAAACAAGGCCTTAAAGTGTGTTTGGATGAGGGTGAGGTAATGAATTCAAATGATTTCTCTCTGCAGAATTTACAGAGAAAATTTTGAATTCCCAAAAAAAATTACATTACATCACAATATTCCCTCATTCAAACACATTCTTAAGAATCCATATTCTCTTTAAACTTGTGCATTATACTTTTTAAACATCGATTTTTTTTTTATATTATTAAATGCAAGTTACTAATTTTAGATACTCCCACCGTGACAATACATAAGCAAAATTCATTTTTATAAGTTCATTGCATAACTAATGTATCTGATTATATCTAGTTTTAGAAAGATGAATTTTGCTTAAGGGAGTACCTTAACACGTGCCCTTAGAGCATTTATATCTTAGAAATAGTCACAGAATATAAATCATAGGAACCAAACAAACAACAGCAAAATCTTTTTTTTTTTTAGGAAATGAATTCATGAACATATCACAGAAAAAGTACAATAATTTGAGCATTTACATCATCTACATAAATATTTAAAAAGACGAGTTTTACAACAGCAAAATCTAACATATAAAACAAACAATAGCAACAGCAAAAGCAAAATCTAACATAACATAAACAGCATTAACAACATAGTAAAAAAATTAATAAAATCAGAACATAAACAAAAACAAAAATACATTATTGAACTTAAGAAAACAACAAGAATGCACAATTGATTATTGAACAGCACAAAAATAGTAAGATATGAACGTAATTAGAGAAGGAGAAAAAGGAGAGACGTGATCAGAAAAGACTCACTGAGACAGTGCCGAAGCAAGATTGTGGTGGCCGGACACGACTCAGAACGCGGCGGCGAGGATGGGGAGAAGGCGCGTGCGTGGGAATATTAACCTTTGTATATAATTGTTTTTAGGTCTAAACAATGTATTACCAATAGCTCAGTTGGTAGTTCTGTTGTGTTTTATATAGAGGTACCGGGTTCGAAACCGTACTTGTCTACTTATTAACCACAAATTAATTTTTATTGTTCCTATTAATAATTTTGATCTCAATGTTTTCTTTTTTTCTTTTTTTTTTTTGACTTTCAAATGTTTTCTTAATTTTGATCTCCATGTTTTCTTTCACCAAATATTTTATTTTTGGAACATTCACCAAATATATTTTTAGATACGTTTTACTATTCATATTTATAATATTATAACAATTTCTCATAATTATTTTGTAAATTTTGAAGTGTTGATCAACAATGAATTGATTCACCCAAAAGCACTTAGATGAGATAGCGCGGGTCTCTTTTAGCTTAACCAAGGTCCTGAGTTTGATCTCTGTCTTGGACATGCAGCAGTGTTAAAGCTTTTAGTGAGTGTTTGCCACTCATTTGGGTCCCACAAGGTTCGATGGATTAGTCTCTGCAGTTGTGCGCAGAGGATACCCGGTTTACACCAAAACAATGAATTGGTTCAAGTGGTAAAGATCTTGGTCGCTTAAGCATGTGGCTGGAGGTTGGATTCATGGCTCATGGGCAGTAAAAATATTTGGTTACCCACTTTGTGTGCCCCACATGTTCTCTGATAGAGACATCGGTAACTGCGGTGGAAACTTCATACTAATATCATGGTAACCATTTTTTTTAAGCGTTGCGAATTTAAGGTTCTTTTTGGATATTTCAAAACGAGCAGAATGAAATGGAACAGAGTGAAGCGAAAGGAAGTAGAATGGAATATAGTTTCTAGTTTCTACATCCGTTGTTAGAATCATTAGCCTTTAGTGTCGATCAATGCACTAAATGTCATTGATTCCCTCTCATTAATGATGATCTCACGACTTCCAATTTCTCATCAATGGTTGTGGCTCTGCGCCAGGAGCCTACTACTTCATTCTTAATTATAAGCAAAAGTTTGCTTTCTAGATTCATTGAATAATTAATATATCTGGTTTATATTATAGACCAAATTCATCAGTTATTGAATGAATTTAAAAAGTTGACTTTTGTTTATAATTAAGGATGGAGGGAGTATATACGTATTTGTCAACTAAATTCAAGAGAGATGCTTAAAAAAATCTTGTGAAATTTGGTAAATTCAATATGGACCACTTGACACTTGATGTCCATGGTGGATCAGTCATGAATAACATTATAACTAATACGAATTTTACAAAATTTACCGTTGGATTGAAAGTTTATATCATATAGATCATCCATAAAAAAAATTAGAAAAATTGAAAATCATTTGATATGTTATTGAGACCCATCAAGATTTACGTTAAATAACATATCAAATGATTTTAAAAAAATTAAAAAATTTTAAAAAAATTAAAAAATTTATGGATGATCTATACAATATAAACTTTCAATCCAACAATGAATTTCATAAAATTCATATTCGATAGATCACTTGTCCACGGTGGACCACTTGTGAAGGTGGTCACCATAGCATTAGCCGTGAAATTTATAATCATCTTTATTCACCTCACTTTCCACACACCTTTTGAAGAAAAATATAATTTATCTTTCAATATAAAATTCTGGTTGTGGGAAAATATTGTGAACTAAATTATGGAGGAGAATTGTTTGGGAAAATTGTTTGAGTGTGATTTTTTTCTTTTGTGAATGGAACAATAGAAAATAAGTTGTTTTGATTTTATACTTTTGTTTTCAAATCATCGAACCAAGCTAGGCATAAGCAATTTTTTTATGAGCAATTTTGAGGGGAAAAAAAGTAAGTATGAGATGAAGAGTGAGAAATGGTTTCGAGCAACTATGGAGAAGTGATTGCTGCAGTGAAATTTTATTACAGTGAGTGAGTAGATGAGAAGAGAAGAGAGAAAAAGCCAACAGAGGAAGGAAATGTGCGGTACATCATAACATCTATGAAACATCAAATATCTAACAATGCATAACACTAATGCAGGGTGAGTGATATATTGCAATACCACTAAGGTGAGCCGGAAGGCGTACTATTAGAGTGGGTGAGCGCGCGTCTACTTTTCTTATGGCGGGTAGAGGGTTTCTTAGGTAACTGTCCATCCATGTTGGTACCAATACAATTTGTAGTGATTTTCATTGATTGATCGACCTGTGATATTCTCCTACGTACAAAATTAATGGACTTCACAAAGCTCTTCGATGCTTTTACGATCGGCCTACTCAACTGTTCATGGAATGGCTGTAATCACAACCAAGTGATTGAATGAGTGGAGGGCTTCGAAAGCACATGCAGGATGAACATGCCTAGTAGGATTAAAAAACGATACTGAGCCATCAATGACGGTGAGCCACCATGAATTTGTGAAACTACATGCATATTAGATTTTGTCCTTATAAATTTTTTGTAGAAGTTAATGATTTTTTGGGTCTTGTTGATTGGATTTATAGAATTTTATTGAAAAATTTCAGTCTTAACCCTACATTTATACCTTTCACCCCTATAAACTATTCAATTTTCCTATTTTATCTCTTTTATCATTTGACTTTACCCTAGAAAATGTCAAAATTATTCGGTACCTTCAGAAAAATTCTATAGTTTTCCGGCATACATAAATTACAAGAAACTTTTATTTAACATTTTTGGTTCATAGCTTTTTTTAACTCTGGTTTGTTCATATTTACCGGACCACTTAAACATTTAGTTCCCAATAAGCCTATCTGTCTTCTACCAAAATGACCTCAATCCCTTACCGGAGAAGATGAATGGATTATTTTACTTGGATTAGTATGTTTTTAATCATATCGGAGAAGATTCTTACTTGGATTGCTTTGGATTTTACAAGATGATATGAAAAGAATGTTTTACATTTTTACCAAGAAGAATGAAGAATTGGATGTTGAACTGAAAAGACATTTTGTGGTTGAGAAACGGGACTTGGATTCCTATTGAACTAAAGAGAAAGAGATGGGTGGATTTCGTAGGGGTGAGAAGGAAAATTTTCAATTTTATCTGATGTCTAAAGTAATTAATTCTTTATGATGTTGCTTGTTTTTCATGATATGAGCCATTCCTTACATCTCAATTTCTCAATGTGTTTGTTTTATGTTTATGCGCCACAAGAATAAAACTAGAAAAACTTCCACAAGAATCAGCAGATACAAGTATTACTTTTTCTTTGATGTCCAAAGTTACTTTCAACAATGTAATGCTTAACCATTAAATCATTTTATTTATTTGACATTGAAACTAACATTAACAATTCACTACTATTTTACAACGACAAATGAAATATGATGAGACATTGACATCAAGATAAAAGCTATCATTCCAATTGGGGCACTCCTAATGCACTGCTGTTGAAAGAGCTTCTTCATGCGTTGGATGATATATTGAAGTCTATTGGTACGTTAGGTTGAGTAGAACAAAACCGAGAAGAAGAAAAACTCAAAACCAAAAGTCTCAATTTTTGTGTTTTTCTTCCTTCCCGTTTTTTTCCACCCAGCCAAAACATGATGCTCGATGGCATCAATCAAATCTAAACACTTAGCTAAAGTGAACAAACCTAACAAAACCAACAGACAAAACAAATATATTCTAAACAATCAATTGATTAAATTGAACTAAAGAGTGTCAGATTACAAATTTTCAGCAACTGCACTGCAGTATCAGACAGGGATAACTGTAAAATTTATTCTCATCATACACATTAACCTTCAAACACAAATACAGAAAAAAACTAGTTAAAAATGAAATTCAGTAGCCTCAGACCGTCCTAGTACAAAATTTTCAACAAATGCAAAAACTTGCATTTCAGAACCATAATATAAAGTATGCATCATAGGCTACATTGTAAAACAACAATAAAACTTCAACAATCAATGACAGAAATAATAGTTGAAAAACAATAATTGTTAGAGGCATCAGATCTTCCTATTCAAATAATAATAGATTCATTACACTCAAATCAATGTTTGAGTGCTCAATGATTTGAAAGATTCATCATTTGGCCATCAGAATTAGTATAACATAAGAACACAAACAAATTTTAACTATTGATAAGCAAATTAATATTAACACTATAATGAACAAAACAACAATAATACTGCTCAGAAGTATAGCAAATAATCAGAATAAACATTCATATGTCCAGACATAATTGATGCAAACATCATCATAGCAGAATTATTAAAATTCCTTCACCAAACAATTAGTGAAAAACAATACATAAACCACGTGAAATTTAAACATTAAGCTAATAATTGAATTAAATCTCAGTAATTCCATAGATGGAAGTGGCAGACAATCAACATGGCATCATTTCAGTCCGCCCGTCTGCTTTTCTACATCATTGATTGATGAATCATACAAAAATCAATGTAACAGAGATAATTAAATTAAATTAAATAACATAAAAATAAATTAACTAATTAAGCTAATGCATAGGGTAAGGCATCAGATAATAAGCGGAGTTTTTTATAATCACAGAATAACATCAGTGTATAAGCATAAAAATAATTTTTAACATCATTTGCCAACCCTTTTAAAAACTAATGAAATTCAAACACAAAAACAAATCTAAATTTTAGAAGAAAAAAGTAAATTGCATCAGATAAAATTTTGTCCTCAATCTTATTGTCAGAATATCAATAAGCGTTTATAAAAAATCATCATTTGCGATTTACTTTTTAAATGCAAAATTTGAACAAAAATTAGGGTTTTTGATTGGGATTTCGGTAGATCCATTTGACCCATTGCAATTTTAGAAAATTTTTCGTGCAATGAGCTGGTAAGTCAACCGTTTTGGATCTGTGCATCAGTTATATCTTCATCGTCGTTGAAATTTAGACACAGATGAAGAGGGTAAACAGATGCACAAAATCGATAAATAATTGAATTTCATGAAAAACAAACACTAATTGGAGTAAACCCTATAAAAATGAAATTAAAGAGAATGAGAGAAAAAATGTTAGAAAAGAAAGGAATAGAGTGAAAATTGAGAGGTGAGGTGCTATGAGAAGATGAATTTTATGGGTGAAGGGAAAGGGTATAAATAAGGGGTGAGAGGAGATTAGGGTTTAGGGTTTGTCGAACGGCGCTTTTTTTGCGGAATTTCTCTGCCGTTTTATAAGCTTTGGCGTCGTTCCAACAAACCTGTACTAAACGTTGTCGTATCATTATTATTATTATTATTATTATTATTATTATTATTATTATTATTATTATTATTATTATTATTATTATTATTATTATTATTATTATTATTATTATTATTATTATTTCAAGATCCAATAGTTTTTTTTTCTACTAAAGATTCAATCCAAACAGTTTATTTGACCAATTGAGATTGACTATTGAATCCGATAAAAGTGACCAATATTATAAAATCATCTATCAAGGGATTAGTGGTTTTTTAGATTTTCACGTCAAATTTCGGAGAAATTTGAGAAAGCGGTTTTTTCGATTCCATAACACAAAACTTCGAAGTTTAGTCCCCATTTTAGATTTTTCTGAATTTTAGTCCCCGAACTCAATTTGATCAAATTTTTGCTGATGTGTCAAACTCATTATTGACGTGACAGTGTCCATGGTGACAAAACGTTTCCATGTCTTTAAATTTTTTACATCAAATATTTTAAAAGTATTAAACAATAAAATAATTAATTATTAATAATTTAAAAAAACAGTAAAATTAACAAAAAAAAGTAACATGAGTGTGATTATTTGTGTTTTTGATTTCTTAGGGTGTCATAATTTGGAACCATCGTTTGCTTTTCTGACTTTTTTGAGTAATTTGCTGATTTTTAGTTATATAATAATGTAAAAAACTTTATTTTAGTTATTATTATATAATGTAAAGAAGTTTATTTTATTGCTTTTTAATTATCATTAATTATTTTATTATTTTAATACTTTTAAAATATTTGATTTTAAAAAAAAAATTAATGACATGAAAATGTTTTGTCAACATGGAAACTGTCATGACATTAATGAGTTTGACACAGCAAAAATCTTACCAAATTGAGTTGGGGACTAAAAATAAAAAAATCTAAAATAGGGGATTAAAACTTCAGGTTTTTCAAAATAGGGGATCAAAAAGTTGACTTTTAAAACAAAGGATCAAAAGTTCAGATTTTTCAAAATAGGGGATCAAAAAGTGGACTTTTAAAATAAGGGATAAAAAATTCATGTTTTTCAAAATAGAGAGATCAAAAGTGCATTAAAACCAATAAAATATTTGGTTGAAAGTGTCAAAATTATAAATGTGTGATATTATTGAAATGGTCGGGGTTCGAATATCGAATTTTACGTTCCTCTACATTTAAATGTGAATCATGTCATTAGGCTACTTGAAAAAAAATATAGGGTAAATGATCATTTACCCCCCTGCAAAATAAGCAAATTTTCATTTACCCCCCTGCACAGATTTTTTTTCTGTTTACCCCCTTGCAAAAAATAGATTCCCTCATTTCGCCCCCTGGGTGTACAGCAGGACAAGTGACTATGCAAACCTGTTGACGTGGCTTGTACATGTGGAAAAAATCATTTATATTTATTTTTTAAATTCCACGTCAGATAATATTTTTTTTAAAAAAAAATAATTTTTTTCCTACAAAATAAAAAAAAAATCTGTTTTTTTTCCCCAAAATTTTTTTAAAAAATTCCTACAAAAAAAATTAATTTTTTTTTCATACAAATGATTTTAAAAAACTTTCCAACAAAAAAAAATTTCTTCCCAAAATTAAAAAAAAAATGAATTTTCTTATTTTTCTCCCAAAATAAAGATTTACTCCGAAATAAAGTTTATTTCCGAAATAAAAATTTTAAAGATTTAATTTCAAACTTTTTGAATTAAAAAAAACATAATCTTTATTTTTTAAAAACAAAACTTTATTTTTTGTTATTCTCTTTGAATTAAAAAAAATAGAAAAAGATTTTCAAAAAAAGTATAAAATAGAAAAACAAGTTTTATTGGTGTTTTCCTCTTCTATCAAAATCATTTGCCCTAAAACTAGAAAATTATAAAGAAGCAGAAGACAATATAATGATGTAGAAGATGATTTCGGCGATTGAAGAAGACGACGACAAATACAATCATGACGGTGGAAGCAAACGATTACGGCGAAGATTCTGTTTTTTTTAATTCAAAAAGATTTGAAAATAAATCTTTATTTTTGGAGTAAAATAAGAAAATTCATTTTTTATTTTATTTTAGGAAAAAAATACTCAATAATTTTGTACGAAAAAAAAAAGTTATTTCTGAGAAATTTTTTAAAAAATTTTGAAAGAAAAAAAAAAAAATTCGTTTTTTAAATTTTGTAGGAAAAATTTTTTTTAATTTTTTTTTGAAAAAAATATTATCTGACGTGGAATTTAAAAATAAATATAAATGATTTTTTTCCATGTGTACAAGTCACGTCAGCAAATTTGCACAGTCACTTGTCCTGCTGTACACCCAGGGGGCGAAATGAGAGAATCTATTTTTTGCAAGGGGGTAAACAGAAAAAAAATCTGTGCAGGGGGGTAAACGAAAATTTCCTTATTTTGCAGGGGGGTAAATGATCATTTACCCAAAAATATATAAAGAAAAAAAAAAGTTGATAATGTTTGACGTGTTTGTGAACTTTAACATTCTATTCTGTTTGACGACAAAGTCCTAAAATGCTGTAATATAAAATTCGTGCTAAACATTGAACCAAGGACCTCGAGAAATACTATTTTTGTCTTCAGCTATGATTTACTTCTATACAATATATGTACACAAATTTGTAGTGATTGAAAAAAAATATGAAAAATGGAAAGGAAAAAGTCCTAACTCTTTCCTACTACACCATATGCTCAACAACATCATGGTCCTTATTGATATCAGAGGGAGGCAAAAAACAATCCATTGACAAGCCACAAATGTTAAAATCAACTTCTTCAATCCTCCATGTCTCCTCAATTCTTCGCTTATGATTATGCGGTACACCATATCTATATAAAATGGCCACCGTCTTTCCACCATGTGCTATGTTAATACCATCTACGTATTTATAGTCCTCGATCATCGACTCAATGCTTGTTTCCCAAAACACAGAATCATTTCCTTTAGCTGGTTTCATTCTAACTAACTTGGTATCTTCGAATTTGACAAGTAACCCTGTGCGTTGGCTAAAGTATCCGAACACTGTGTGTCTAATAACTTCTGTGTGTGGCGTGTTTTGTGCTTGGAGGATGTCATATGCTGTCTCTAACTTGAGCAGAAAACAATCTTCTTTGTTAATGGTTTTCTCTCCTACACATACTGCATCTAGAAACAAGTTTGCTGTACACCTAGGGTCCAGTCCCTGATAATAACAGACACAAAATCAACAAAAAAATCTTTAACAACTTAAATGATAAATTCAAACTTTTGGTTGCACACTCAATTACTGGTTAACAAGGTGTGACAAACAGACAAGATCATGAACCAGATTATCCAAATGCACATACTCTTAATTCGAAATATAAACATATAACTGGATTCTAGATAGCATAGTTACAGACTAGCAC
The DNA here is from genome assembly GCF_020283565.1 of Trifolium pratense. NCBI lineage: Eukaryota > Viridiplantae > Streptophyta > Magnoliopsida > Fabales > Fabaceae > Trifolium > Trifolium pratense. Next base: position 41,685,362 of record NC_060059.1, on the reverse strand, counting down.
CATTTCACTAAATAATTATTGGATAGAAGGAAAAATCAATATAAACAAGAAAATGTATATTGCTTTAGCACATTTGATATAAGGGTTTGATTTTCTACTATACCAGAACTCAAGTCACCCCTATCCTACTAAACATATCTCCTACGCAATGGTCAGTACTATATTTACCTACTAAACAAATTGCTAAGAGTTGTTATTGGGCAAGTAAAAATTTGGTATGAAAAACACAATCAGGTACAAGATTTTCCCCCTCAAAGAATAAGTTCCATTTTGGAAAACCAGACATACTGGATGATTACATCAATAGATTCCGTAAAAACACCTTTTGTACAATTCATCCCTGCCCTTTTGCATGTAATGTAATTATCATGGTTAGTACTTAGTAGTATATACTATGTCACAAATTTTCAATTTGTTAACTGTCAAAATTTCTGTACTTCTCTAATTATTTTTTACAATTGCATATATTTCTGATAACTAACGAACTAATAACCTCTTATATAAGCTACCAATGTCATTCTTAACCACTCATTAGAATAAACTAAAATTGGTACATGCATTTGGGTGTGCAAAGATTAAATAATAGTGTCTGTCTATTAGTACCTGAAAGAAGCGACGAAGAGGTCTTGGAGGACCTTTATTAGCATGACAAGGCTTAGAAGAAGACTGTGTCCACGCTACCTTCCCATTACTACCTGCACTAACCTTGAAACCAGCAACAACCAATTCAAAGTGCCACAAATCTGGATTCTTTTGCCACAACACAAAGCCTCCCACTTCAGCCCTCCCAATAGGATGAACACTATCATCTCCCTCACGCATCGCGGACCCAAACATCCTCACTTGTCCAACTGCATACATACTCTTCAGGGAATCCAATGCTCCCACTCCTCCCGTTGCAGCTATGTATTGCTGCACTATATACTTTGCACTAGAAGCTTCCTGCACATTTTTTCATTAAAATAACTTTTATTCAATTGTAACAACCATAAACAAGCTTAAACAAATAATTTCAATCATATTATATTACTATTATTAATCAAACTACCCATTTATCATTCCAACCAACTGAGATATGAAGTTATGAACATGGAATTACAATCACCACAATAACATCAAAGATTTAGAGTTGTTAGTAACAAAATAACAATAACAGGTTGCAACATTAGACCGCTTAAGTTTTAACCTTGCCAAATTGAACTCAATACATTCCTATAGTTGATCCGGTCTAATATCAACAGTTGGAAGAATCAATGGCTAAGAGTGTTAATCTTTCAATCAATCTCTCAGTCATTACATTAAATCCAACATATGATTGGTATTGGATTAGACCAGACCAAACTAGCTACAAAGGATCCAAGCTCCAACAGAATCTGATTCAAACCTAAACACAAAGCCTAGGACATGATTTTTTTTAAACCATGGTTGTGAATTGTAATCGTGATTGCAGTTACACACCAAACCTTTATATTGTGATAAAACGCAGTCAATGTGGACACAATTATAGTAACGGTGCTGTTGCAAAGACCACTGAAATTGTTATATTGCGGCCACAACTGCGGTTGTGGACCACAGTTTAAAAGGAGCACATGTCGCTACAATGTCTTATAGTTCATTTTTATCTACAATATAAATACTTCTTTTCTCTTTTGACGAGTAAAATATAAAATACTTAATACTACTTATTAGAAAAATTAAAAATCATCATAAATTCATTCTATAATAGCAATTCCAACTTGTTTGGTTCCGCGGTAAGTAGAGTTCATTTTGAGTAAATTAATTATGTACTATTGATTCTAGTAAAAATTGAGTTGAAAGTGATCTAAGATTCTTTTTTCTTTTTGGCTTTCACCACCAGTTTAATCTGGTTCGGGGGTCAGTTCCGACATCAAGTGGTTTTAGCTCCATCTCGATCGCACATGCGGGGATCGAACCATGATCCTCCCTACCAAGTTCAGCGCCAATCACCAACTGACGATTGGTTTAAAGTGATCTAAGATTCTAAGCTCAAACACATTGAACAATAAATTTTAGCTTAAAAGACAAACACGTCAAAATCAATTCTACACCTAGCAAATCAATTTTTGCTCCTCCAAAAAGTGAAATCAAACATACACTTAAAATTTGATCGTAATAATAACTACATTAAAATGAGATTCACATACACATGCAGAGAAAATCACTTAAATTAAATCACTTAATCAAAATTCATCAATTAAACAACAATAACTGAATCAATAAATACACACAAACACATCAAATTAATCAATGAAGAAATCAACAATTAACAATGCTTACGATATTAGAATCTTTGAGAGGACGAGTTAACGTATGATCACATTGAACCTGAAGAGGAATAAGCGGAGAACCAACAAGCTTAAGCAACGCAATGAATTCATTATTAGAAGCAGCAGAAAGATGCAAAGATTTATCGTTAGAAATTTGTGCTCTCATCAAAGCACGAAGATTCTGCCACCGATTCGAACCACTGCTTCCGATTCCAGTCCACATATCTTCCGGTATCGGAACTTCCAAAACCGTTTCCAATCCATCGATTTTATCAAAATTTGGACACAGTTTCCTCATAGGATTTGAGGAACTAATTTTCCGATTATGGTCTCTAATTTTTATTATGATTATGATTATGATGATTAAGTTTTGTTCCGATTAATTCGTAGATGCAATAGCTAGATACTATGGAGAATGAAGGGAATTTTGATGAATGTGAATTTGATTTGATTTGATTTGCGTTTTTTGGTTTTGAAGGCGTTATTTGCGGGAAGGTTAAATTGGGTGTGACGTGTTTGTGGTGACGGAATTAACGGCATATCGTTTTCCCTTTATGTTATTGTTAGGGATTGCCAGCCGTTTCTTTTTTAACGGAAATCTAGCGTGTGTCCATATAGGACTCATGAGTTTTTCATGGGCCTTAGTTGGTTTGGCTTATTGTTTTTGGAAGCGGGAGTTATGGACGATCGAATGAAAAAATTGAAACATCAATACAATCCATAGGGAGCATCACAGTTCGATTTATAGGAGGGGCTAAAACCACTTGATACATAACTGATCCTCGAACCGGATTAAACTAATGGTGAAAGAAAAAAAAATTGAGGATGATTGTGTTACATGTGTGTAAAGTATGAACTTTTTTCTTTTGAATTTTTCTCTCTTTCAAATCGTTTAGTAATTAAACTTAACAAGAAGAATCAGTATGTTCAAACCTCAGTCTCAAAATAAAGGAAAACAATATGCCATTTTAGTAAAGTATACCTCAAAATGGGATGAATCAATAAAACTCAAAAAATTGAAATTGGAGGGGACCAAAAGTTTTATTTCTCTTTTTGGTGGTCAACTAAGTTATTTATTTTGAGACGGAGGGAATATATAATTAGTTCAATAAAAAAAATATCAATTTTATCTTAAACTAACCTTAAAAATCTCGGTTTAGCCTAATATTAATCGGTAAAAAAGTTCAATTTTCTCTTAAACTAATCCCTAAAAATATCAAAAAAATTTGCTAGAGTCCGAGCAACCAGACTTGTTGGGTCTTGGCTCCGCCCATGGTAGTACTTATGACTGAGATACTATCATTTGAGCAAAAATAAAATGAACACTAATTGATACTCCATCAACACCTCATCAAATTAGTACTTAAGACTTAATCAAATAAGTATTGGCATCATCAATCTCTTCTTTCTTGCTCAATCTCTTCTTCTTCTTCTTCTTCTTCTGTGGACCAAACTACTTCCATTTCTCAGGTTTAGTTTAAATCACACTTACTTTTTTCACACCCTGCATTTATCATTGTTTCTTGCATGAACAGTTTCATTCCTGAATAAAAAACCATTCTTTTAATGTGAATTTCTAACCTTTTTATTTAAACATGATGACCCAGATGCAGGTAGTTTGTTGTTGTACTCAAAAGCTTATTGGGTCACTGAATCTGTTATTGCTTGGAATGTTGATGTTCAAAATGGGTTTTGTTACTTACTTTCCACCAAAGATGAAAGATGCTTCTTTAACCATTTCAAATTCTCAAATTCAAGGTTCTATTTTCTAACCTTCTGCTTTATTTTGGTTTTCTGATTGATATAGCATTAGACACTTCAGATTGTACTGTGTTTGACACCACGCCAACACAAATACTTATCATGATAAACATCTTATTTGCAGTTTATAGCACAAACACTTATCATGATAAGCGCTTATGTATAAGCTTACATAAGCTATTTCTATAGTTTTTTTTTTTTTTTATATGCTATAAGCTGTTAGCTGTTTTCATAAGTTCAAATAAGACAATCCAAACAGTCTCACAAAACTTATGCCAGCAGATAAACTCAAATAAGTCAATCCAAACAGAACCTTAATCACTTTCATTTTCTTAAATTATTAATCGTGTGTGTCAGTGATTCATAATTTCTGTTCATTATTCAACTTAAATGTCTAAAATTGAATCTATCCATTGGGATGCTCTAACATATCCAAATAGAGCAAGGATACATTTAGCAGCTATGAATTCAAGCGAACGACTTAAGGTCACGATAAACTTAAATGCCTTCGATGAGGGCATATACACCCCGTTCACTTTAAAAAGAAGATTGTTTTCCTCTCTTAGATGAACTGTCTACAATGAAGTAGTACCTATGATTCTATGAATGATTGGGTGTGTCGTAGTATTTGTCAAATAACCGATTATCCCAAAAGTTTAAGCTATTAGGATAGAGCTCAGCTACATCAATGGTTTTATATTATTTCTAACACGCCCCCTCACGCAAGAGCCCACTTGGGCTTGAAGCGTGGATAATGCATAGACCCACCTATCATATGCTTAAATTCTATTTTTTAATTAGAAAGTGAGGAGAGCGGGGATCGAACTCTAAACCACTTAGTCATAGAGGCTCTGATACCATGTCAAATAACCGATTATCCCAAAAGCTTAAGCTATTAGGATAGAGCTACATCAATGGTTTTATATTATTTCTAACAGTGTTCAACCTGCGTTAGATTGAGACACTCGTACGACATGTGTCGGACAATTTAAACATGTACAAAGAAAATTCTATTTTTCTTTTACTTTGATATTTCTTGGACCAGTGTTTGACCGTAAGACACTTATAGGATATGTGTCGAACAAGTGTCCCAAACTAAATTATTTTTACTTTGCTTCTAATCTCCTTAGATGTGTCGAAACAACAATGATGATCGATGAGAGATTAAAGACAATACATTTTTATTACAATATTTTGAGCTTTTTCAATAGTATATAGATAAAAAAAAAGTCTAGTATTTTAAAACTTTTTTAATGAGATAACTTGCTCAACTTAATGTACCAAAAATATAAATTTGCTCAACTCATATGTACATGTATATATTTTGGTTCTTAATATAATTTTTTTAGACATATGTAGCGGTGTCGATGTCTTATAATTTTTTATATTACCAATGTCGATGTGTCTGTGTCGTGTCAGATAGCCGTGTCGGAGTAGTACTCTTGTAAATAAACACGGCCGATACAAAATAACTACACAATTATTTGATTAAACATAACAATTGTTCAATGAAGTGTACTAGTATTATTCAACAAATTAGCTACGTAAATAAATATTGTTCCAAATAACAATGCAATTTATTGCACAACACAGAAATCAAAGTGAAAATAACAGTGCAGAAGTAGTTTAACATGGAGAGCCTTCATAGAGTAGTACCAGACATCTTAATTATACTAGCACCCAAAAAAAATTACTACTTAAAAAACACTAGTGAATTATGTTAAATAAAAAAAGAAAAATACAAAGAAACTTTGGGGAAACTAGATCAAAACCCAAAGTGTGTGATAATCTTTTTGCCTCGTTAAAAACCTTACCAAAAAGAATCCAATAGGGTAAATTCTTGATGAAGGGAAAAAGAGTGCATAGATAATTCCTTCACTTATTGAAATTTTGAAAAGGACATAGAGCGACTTAGAAAAGAAAAGATATTAATTCACCAACACGGCAACGCCATCACCAATTATTCCACCTGCTTTCTGCTGCGCATTCAAATAAGAAAAAAGTAAGAACAAGGCTATGATATGTTACAGTAAAGTACTATCATTATAGAAGCCTCGAGGCAGGGGTGGAAAACTTACCTATTTAATTTGACACTGAAGGCTGTGATCCTTGGTTAGTGATCATCTCATCACACTCCACGAAAACGAGTTGCATCTTTTTATCAACGCGTGATTTATCAACCAGTGACTGTGTTTCTTTCCCAAATTCTTTTAGCATTGTACGTAATTTTATTATTCGAATATCCTTCAAATGCTCCAACCCAGTGGGAACTTTCAACTTTATGCAGGACCGGACTTCAAATTCCTGGAGTTTAGGCATCGCTCCTTCTATAACATCCAACTCTTCCAGCATCTCCAAATTCCAGAATCTTAGCACTTTAAGTTCTTGAAAGCCTGAGGCACAAACCATCCTTTTCTCTATATAAGAGTCGGCATAAAAACACAATGACTTAAGCTTGGGCATGAGCTGCAACTCTGGCATAGGATCAACTGATAGTTTTGAAGCTGACAAAGTGAGATCAGTGAGATTTTTCGGAAGGAGTCTCACATGAAATGTGTCCTCTAATTGGCCAAACAACCGGAGGGATGAGAGCTTCTCCAGCTTTAACATATCAGTCAATATAAGTTTTTCAGGATCACCAATTTCATCCACCGATTTAAGTGTCAGTGAATGAAGTTGTTCAAGCTGCACAATCTTCTGTGCAAGTGTTTTTTGCAACTCTTGTTCTGATCCATTCAACTGGAAAGCTAATTTTAATTTTTGAAGGCTCTTCAGATTTTGAAGGTAACCAAGAAGAGGGTAATTCCCATACAAGAACACACCCCATAGTGTGTGCAGAGTTTCTTCAACATTTCCCCTCGGTTTGCCCTCAAGTTTACTTCGAAAATTTTGAGGCAGATATAATTTCTTCAGTTTCTTCAATTTCCAGATTGAGCTTGGGATGTAATTGATACATGTATGCTTTAAATCCAGTGTTTCCAGCTCCAGAAGTTTGCATATGCATAGGGGTAACTCCTCCAAGTAAGTCCATCTGATGCTAAGATACTTGAGATTATTGAGCTTACTTAAAGTCTCAGGCAACTGTGGTCTGAATATGCATTCAAGATCAAGAACTCTGGTCTTTAGGAACTGCTCACTTTCAATGCCTGATGAAAGGATATTCCCTACACGTTTTCCTGGTTCACTTCCCTCTCGCTTGTCAAAGAAAAGAACAGACACAGGGATTCCTTTATTTCTGAATGCTTGTGTGGAATTTGCATCAAGACCATGATCATCAAAATTATAGGCAAACCGTTGATCTAAATGCGTATCAAAATACTGACTGTGGTTTGTTCTGTTGTTACTTTGCAATATGATTTCTCTGAGCATACTTGGCAAACAACATGTCTTAATCTTGCCATTGGACTTTAGTGCAACAACTTGAATCATGCTGCGATCTCTCAAGTCTTCCAGGTAACTTTCTGCAGTGTCTTCGGGTGTCTTTTGGTTGTTCTGTTCCACCAATCCTTCTCCAACCCATAGATTGATTAATCTCCTTGCTGAGATTTCATAGTCTAATGGGAATTTTGTAAAGTAATAGAGACAGTTCCTCATACTTTCACTCAATGTTTCCCTGTTATTTTCCCAAGTTGTCAGCCAATGTGTTTTGTAACGGCCGTGATTGAATTGTTCAAACACCCACAAAAAGCTCTTTTGAGCTATGCCCTTTGCTGATATGGCAAACCCAAGAGATAAGATTGCTAATGGCAAGCCGCCACATTTTCCCACAACCTTCTTTGCAAAAGTTTCCATTTCTGTTAGTTCTGACTTTTTGTCGGGTTCTTGTTTTTCAATGGCAGCCACCTTCTGAAACAATGACCAACTCTCTTCCTTCGTTAGCAGTGGAATGTGGTGAACGGTGCTTCTACTGTCGACATGCAAAGCAACTTCTTTAAAGCATGTTGTCACCACCATCCTGCTCCCTCTTTGCCATTCAGATACACATAATTTTTTATATAGGTCATCAAAATCATTCTTTTGTGAGACATTATCTAGAACAACAAGGCAGTCCATATCTTTCAAGTGACCAGATACCTGTTTCACAGTCAATGTTTGGTCTTTAGTCCCGTCGTTTTTCATGAGCAGAACTTTTGTTCTTTTGTTTGCTCCTGCAATTACTGTTATCCAGACACGGGTAGGGAAGCGCTCGACTATAACTTTGTTATAATAAACTGTCTTTGCCAGAATTGTCTTCCCGACACCTTTCATTCCCATGATGCAAATTTTTGAAGCATTATCATCACTTGCTTTCAGATTAAAGACCAAATCTTGTTCTTTGAAAATAAGAGGAAGACTAAGATTCACTACTTTGGTTGACTCCGGTTTTTTGATGATGCAAGTTTTTGTCAAATGCTGAAGAAGATCAATTGCATTTTTCATCACAATTTGATTGAGCTCAGTGTCATTCACAAACTGTACTACTTTTTCCCCCAGCTCCTTAACAATGGCCGTTAGTTGGTTTAGACAAGCGTTACTCCCTGCCGTGGCTTCTGCTTTCTCAAGCTGATTATGCATTTTGTTCAATGCATCACACATTGAGTTCATTTCATCTACTAGCCCTGAGCTTGTTTCCAGATATCTCAGCTTTCTTTTAATGTCTGATGTGAATTCCGTGTCCCCTGCAATAGAGGAGAAGGTTGACTTTTCTGCAGCTCTATCAATGAAAGTTAAGTTGTACTTGAGCAGTATATTAAACTCTGTGACAATGAGCTTCATCTTCTCTTTGAATGGATTTGTAACCAATGGAATTTTCTTGAATTTCGTCAATATGCCGAAAAAAGTTTGAAACCACCATAAGTAGTTTTCAAGGTGGATCTCAGCATCTTTAATTATTTCTTCCGCTACTGTTCTCCAGCACTTTTCTGTTTCAGTTTCTAACTGAAGCTGATTCAAGTCCTTGAGCAAAGCATGCAGTGGAAGCAGGAGATATATAGTTCGTCTCTCTTCCATGCACGAAAATAGGTCCATCTTCATGCTCGTCTCGATCAAATCATCAAAACTTTTACAAGTCTTTTTCTGCTCTTGGTTTTGGTCTTGGTCTTCTACAAGGTTATGGAGCTCTCCTGCTTTTGATTTATGCCCCTCTTCGGTTGTATATTGATCCAGAAGACTTCTAGCCTTAGATCTTGATTCCTCCATAGACATATGAATGCCTTTGGCCTGTTTATCTTTCTTTTCAAAATGAGTTGTCAGCTTATTTCTGACATTATCTATTTGTTTGTGAAGAACATCATCTTTGGGGGCCATCCATCCGGGGGTCATCCATCCAAATATATAGGTAATTTGACCCCAAATCGACTTTAGTGGGGTCATCCATCCGGGGGTCATCCATCCAAATATATAGGTAATATGACCCCATATATAGGTAATATGACCCCAAATCGACATTGGTCTTTGTTTGTCGTACTCTCTGCAACAGCTGCGTGCTTTATTAACAACTTGTTTTGTTGATTTTACCCAATCATCCTCATCTTTATTTAGGTGAAGATGAATTTGAGATAGGTCTTCTATATCCCAGAAAGAACGGACTCGTGACTCTACTTCTTCCTGTTTCTTCCTAAGTTGGTGATGATCCTCTAACAGAGCTTCTAGTAACTTTGATTTTCTCTTTACCCATTTAACTCTATCTTTATATTCAGTAAGTAGATTATCAACCCTTAGACAAACAACAAAACAAGACACTACTAGTAATCCTATTATAACCCATGAAAATGACAACAACAAAAATAAAACCAATGAAAGAAACTCACTGTTTTTTTTTTGATAAAAAAGAAACTCAATGATTGTCATGTTGTCATACCCCTCATTTGTGAAAAACTGACTTTCTGCAGACAGCATAGTATTGTAGTAGTAGTTTGGTAAAAGGGGTACATTTAGAATGGACCAATTCATGTATTTGTTCATGATGGACAAATTGTGAGAAATGTTGGATTAAGTAAACTCATGGATCTTATAATGTACTATCTGTGTCATATAATATTCTCTATTATTTTTATCTCTTCAATATTTGTTTTCTCTCATCTTTTTCCAGCAACATCAATGAAATTGAAAGGGTTTGGAAGGTTAATAGCGAAGAAGAAAATGGATGGAAAAAATGGATGAATCTACCTACCATTTCATGGATATTGGATGACAAGTTATTAAAGGTTTGAGGTAAAGTTGAAGGAATCCATGACAATGAATTGATGGAGGAGGTTTTGATGAAAGGTTTGAAGTAAAATCTTAATTCTTGTGCTTTTGTAAAAGAGTTATTATTCTTGTGCTATAGTAAAAGAGTTACTATGCTACTGGCATCCATAACGACTAGGTAAACCAAAACCATAACACTTGCCATTAAATTATGTTTTGATGTACTAGTAACATGTTTAATGAATCTTTCATTAGAAATGATTTGTTTTCAGATTTCCAGATTAACATAACATTGACCCAAGTCCCAACAACAGACCAGCACAATTTTTATTGGAGAAGATATCGAAAGTCTTTCTTTAGAAACATATGCATCCATGTGAAGTCGTTATTTAAGTTTCTCTAACTTTACCAACTTTTGAAACAAAGAAGACCTTTTCATTTTTGCTAAACTATTCTTTAACTAATTTGATGATTTTATTTGATCTAATGATTTTTTAAGACAACTGTTATAGTGTTATTATATTTTCTTAATTAATGCCCCGAATCACTAATTAATATTTTTCCTTTCAAATTTGATAGTTTATTCTCATTGACAAAATGTGATGATACCCATTATAGTCAACTTTACATCACATCAAAGCATCACACCCACTTCCACGCCATCACTATCGCTACATATATTACAAAATAGCACCAATAAACTATACTTAAAACAATTGTTAGTTGGTTCAGTGGTGATTGGCGCTGAACTTGGTAGGAAGGACTACGGTTCGATCCCCACAACTGCGATCGGGAGGTGACTGAAATCACTTGATGTTAGAACTGACCCCCGAACCAGATTAAGTTGGTGGTAAAAGCAAAAAAATAAAATAAAATTGAGCTATATCTAGAATATAGATTGATCATCCCTTGACTTTCTTCATATAAGGAACACTATTGAATCCTTTTTGGATCAAGGCAAATTCCAAAAAAATGACCAGCTAGCAGTCTCACTCCTTAGTCCTTACATCATGGGTATAGTTGAGTTAGTCCAAGTGCTCCTTCAGAGGAGAAAAGATGCCCTCAATTGTAAAAATTCCTGGAGGGGGGGTAGTGTGCATGTGCAACCATTAAAACAACATTTTTTTATGTTTTTTATTTATCTATCAAGTGATCATTTTTTTTCTTCTATATTTCTACTTATTTTTCACAAATAAACTTATTTGGAGTAGCAAGTTTATACCATTAATTAGAGTAATTAAAGAGTTTTAACATTGATGCATACACAAACCAGAAATCAAACCAAACACCTTGCTTAATATAAAAGAGATTCACATTATCTCGTCTAAGCGCTCTTGGATAATAGGGGATCTTCTTATAGATCGATATCGAGAAGACATCCTCCACAAACACACTACAAGGACTGCTTGAAGCAACAACGAATCATCACCTCCTGAAATATACCCTGGTGATTCTTACACATCATTTGAATCGGTACAATGAATCAACAAAAGACAAAATATATAGCTAAACAAGGCTAATTAAAGAGTAATTAAACAACAGTAGATAAACTTATTGAAATGCAAGAAAGAAGAACACATGATCTAGAACTACATTCACTTCCTTATCAACTTTGCTCTACCAAACCCCTTTGAGATTTGAAGTTTATCTGTGATACCAAGATGTGCCATAAGAAGCCATACATGTGTTAATAGTTCTCCACCATGCCTTAGGTGCTGAGCATGATAAAGTGCCTTACAATTGCTAGCAGCATAAGCTAGCATTTCAACCCAAACTTGAGTTATAAACTTCCACATCTTTTTTGTCTCCCATTCTTCATCATCATTTCTCATCTCCCTTACATTTTTAGCCAACCTACATGCATCAAATAGGACAGATTTGCTTCTATCACCTTTCACCGTCGAAGGAAGAACTTTTTTAACATGTTTGCATACTCTGTGTAGAATTTGAGATACTTGATTCTCATTTTGTATAGAACGTCTATCCCTTACAAATTCAGTTGCCTCAGCACAAGTGTCTTGGAATCTTATCTCACCAATCCCATTAGGCAACATTGATGGTCTCATAACAAGAAGATATAACATATACTCTGATAACCATTTGCTTGTTTCTCTATAACTCCTCCCATTTTCCAAAACTTCTTCATCTGCTACAGAATTATAACATAGATTTGTTGCAATATGCCATAAAAGAATGCTTTGATCAAACTCTACCTCCACACTCCAGCTTATTGTCTCTATCTTTTTTCCCAATTGTAATCCTTCCAAAACTTTGTTGCCCCAATTGTAATAAAATCTTGTGTTATTTATTTCCACATTTGTTTTATTCACAAAGTGTTCAAAGATTATTTCCTTCAGATCATCTGTTAATAAATAGAAAGAAACATAAAAGTTAACTAGTTAGTTAGAGAATCAACAAACTAACTACCTACTAACATGTTAAGAAGATAACAAACTTTTTATATTTCGATTACCCGTCACGGACACGGTGTTTGTATTTGTGTGCTTGTACTTCTCATAGGACAGCCAAGCACCTGTGATCATTGTAGCAAGACCAGTCTTTGCTGCATTGGTTTTGAATGTTTTCCCACAATTGAAACCACACATGCCAGGTTCGCTGTATCTTTCTTTTTTAGCTCTCAATAAGCAAAAGCTTATGAGGTTGAATTGACCAATGCTGCATGACCACCTTTTCTTACATTTCACATATTGAATTAATGAAATGATCTTACAAGTCACCTTATTTTTGTGCATAGTCAACCACATCATTGTCCAGTCAGAAAACAACATTGAAATTACTGAATACATGTCAAAGACTATAGCTCCAAGAAGCAACACACCTGTGATCACCACATCAATTCTAGGATATTGATTCTCCTTAATGAAAAAGAAAACACATACAATAATACTACAAGATAGAGTGGCAAAACGTAGAAAACAACCAATGAAAGAATAAACAATAGGAGCCTTTGTGTAGAACACATCATACATAAAACCAAGCTCAATTTCCATCACTTCAAACCCTCGCTTTCCATTTCCACTAAGTAAAGAAGATCTGCTTTCTGAAACATCTTGAAAACTCAAGATGAGATCTGCAAACAGAAGCTTAGAAATCTTCAACAATCTGTTTGCAGTTCTTACAGTTACTGCAGGACCATATGTGTAATGATCAACAGCAGCAGCAGCATCATCACTAGTTGATGGAGATTGAATTAGGAATTCTACATTAACTCTATACCCTTCATAAGAAGCTGAATTGTATGTTTCCATGTATCTTGCATAATTAGGACCTGGATCAGGATCAGGAAACAAAGACTCTTTGAATTGTTGGCTACTTGCACGCCACAAAACCCAAATTCTCTCACCAATTTTGATAAAACCAGCAATGAATATCAGTATTGCCAAAGAGTTAAGATCGGTATATGTCCGTGATCTCAGAAAGATTAAAATTGCAGCCACAACTTGGCCAATATAAGTAACCAAACGCCTACTCCAAAGTGCATTGTCTTCCATTGAGTAAGCAGTAATAGTATCTTGGCCACCAAGGTGAAGGAGAAGAATTGGACCCCACAAAGCAACAATGGCATGCTCTGGTTCAACACAATGACTTTTATTTGAAAGAACACCAAGTGAGGTTGTTGCTAACCAATCTGCAAACAAGTAGGCAGACCATAGTATGATTCTAAGGTAGATGTTTGTCCAGGACTGTCTTTTAGCTCCAAACAGTATGAGAATGCATTGTATGCTGAGGCTGAACAAAACCATTAAACGAAGCTCTCCATTATCCAAAAAGTACTGAAAACCTTTTGAAATATTCTGAATCACGCCACTTCTCGGCGCGAGAGCTAACCTGCTAAGAACTGGAACCAAACAACCATAATTGAAAAATTTGTACAACATGTAAGAAAAGGCAAAAGGGTAAAGAAATTGTAGTCTTACTTGGAACCGACATCCTTGTATATCTTCAATTTGCAGTTCTAACTTCCAAGTACCTCTCAAGATTTACTTGAGCTGCTTAAGAGCATGCAAATTAAAGAATAAAAAGTGTTTTCATCAATAAATTGATGATTAACTTTGATCTTGTTGTATTGAGTTTTTATTTTTTAAAAGAATTGAGAAAATTATTATTAATGAAATGAGTTGAATTTAATTAAATTTTGAGTTATTTTAATTAAGCAATTTGGACTAAATTTATGAAATTCACAATCTCATCGGCATGTCAACACAATATTTTACTCTTAAGAAATCTCTATACACCTTCCATAGGAGATGCTTTAATTCTCATGAAATTAAATACAAAATGTATTGCATTTACACTAACACTCTCTTATTTGTTTTATCAGAAAAAATGTATTGCATTTATACTAAACACACTTTTTGAACACAAGTCGGACTAATATAGTGACCATCTACTATTTATATTTTTTAACAATATATTATGCTTATCGATTTTCATGCATAGCCTTTTTGTTTTCTATTCTGATAGGGTGTCATATTTTTGTTGGGTGGGATGTTTTTAGATATCAGGTCTCTTTTTTCATAACCAATAACATGTAAAATTGTTTTTATATCTTCTCATGCAACTTATCTCTCACACTTTAAATGAGCAATGTATTTTACAGCAGTTTCGAATCAGCCCTCATTTGTGCAATGCTCCTAAAATCATTACTGTTATTTGGAAGACAACGCAAATTTTTTGGGTGACGGTCGATACAGATAATTCAGTGACTAGCTCTGTCCCTCAAAATTTTAGAATTTTTTAATATAAGATGAATTATTTATGAACTTTTAAGTGCAAAAAACTTAAACATTCATATTTAATTCATCACTTAAAAAAATTTAAACTTTTGTAAGAAATATTTTTATAATGTACTAGTCATGAGTGCGAAAAAAAAACTTAAAATTTTGAATGATATAAATAATTCTACTAAAAACAGAGACCAAAAATAGTGACAGGAAATATTTGAGGGATCAGAAGTTGCTGAAATTTTTTATAGACTAAATACAAAATTTTAGATATTTATAGAGACCAAAAATATATATAACATTTTAATTTTTACTGCAAAAAAGAGTTTAAGTCTTACCAGTTCGATTGGAGTTTAATGAATGGAATAAATTTTTTTGAATGGCAAATTGTTTGTTAGTATATTATAATGTTATGTTAGTTTTTTCTTGCCAAGACTTGAATCTTAGACCTTCAACTCTTTAACTCTTAGTTCAAATGTACTCATCCCACCTCAATGAATGGAATCACTAATAAACCAATTTTAAAGTGATGGGGACTAAAAACCAAAACTGAAAATTAATTGGCACTAAAAAAAAGTGATTTTTCATGTCATTAATACAACATGTACAATTAGCTCCAATTATTACTTTAGAAACCCATAGAAGAATTACACATTGTTTGAAAACCTTCCCGTGATAATTTTATGAAGTTTAATATTGACGGTTAACCATTGATAGATCAACTTGTGGTGGATTAATTAATGGATTACATTACAATCTATGAAACTTTATTATCATCTATGTCGAGCTCTGGAGTGTCGAATTGAATTGGAGCTTGCCAAAAATTTATCTATCCACTCTTTTTTTTAGTGTAGTAAGTAACATAACATTTTGACGATTGCTCTTTGTGCTCCAAATTTTCAAAATTACCTCTACAAGTATTTACTAGCAGATAAAACCCGGTGTCACTTTACCGGGAGATAACTCCTGGTTGGCCTGGGATTGGAATATTTTATATTAATAACTTTTTCGATAGGTGTTAAAATTCACACCTACCGGAAGATAGAACCTGGTACGATGCAATGCAGTTTTCAAAATGCAAAAACACAAAAATAACAATTGAAGAGCAGATTGATGAAAGGATTATCCAATGAAACACAAAATTCTTGTAAAAAGTGTTGCTTTGGAAGGGGTTACAAAGGTTGGTTGTTGAAGAATATGTGTTTAGAACAAGCTAGGTTTATTTTATGCATACATACCTACCATATTTTATCATGTCACCATAGCGAACAATTTCTAAATACCGATAGGTGTAAAAATAATAAGACATTAGAGGGGGTTCATTTCAGCCTACCAGATCAAATCTCCTAATAAAGGGCCACCAGGTTCTATCTCCCCATAAATACTTTTAGGGGTGATTTTAGAAAATTTGAGAGGGTCCTCAGCAATCGTCTAACATTTTCTTATGATAATTTCTCATCCGATCCCTCGTGATTCTTTTATACCTCTTGGATTTCCATTTTTGCCCTAGTGTAAAAAATTCGGTTTCCATTAACCGGATTTTTTTTGCCTTGAAAAAAAAAATCGGTTTCTATTAACCGAATTTTTCCTGAATTTGTACTAAAAAAATTCGGTTTCTGTGAACTGAATTTTTCTACAAAGGCAAAATTGAAATTTCAGAGGTAGAAAAGAATCACGGGTCGGAAGAGAATTTATCTTTTCTTATTGATTGTACTATGACCATTTCAATGGGCCAATTACTAAAACCACCAAACCCTACTCTCAAGCCCAAAACCCAAATTTTTCATTTCAGCACTAGCCGGCAGACTCAACAGATAAACAAATAAATTGCGGTGGCTGCTTATCACTGCCACTATATATATCTCTTCCATTTTCATTTCACAAAAAACAAAAAAAAATCACTCTCTCCACTCCGTTAATAACTATGAATATGAAGGGAGCTTTGAAGAGCAAATACGACGTCGACAAAAACACCGCCATTTTCCCGGCTTCCGTCGCCTTCAACGCCGGCGACGTCAAACTCCGAGCTTCCGCAGCTGACTTCAATTTCACAAATGGCGTTAAATTAACCGGGTTATCCCTCGCCGTAGAGAAACCCGGTTCCTTCAGTATCGACTACGACGTTGGCAAAAAGGTAATATAATAAACCATCAAAACAACGCTTCAGTATCACTCCATTTCTAAACCAAACTAAGGGCATGTTTGTTTAAGCTTTAAAAAAATGATTTTTTTTGAAAAAAAATTAGAGATTTTTTTGTAGAGATTTTGAAGAAACCCGTTTGGATTTGCTTATTTTTGAGCTTATGCAATATAAACAGGTTCTAAAGTTATTTTCCGTTTGTCTACAATCACAAAAATCTATTTTTTAGAAAATGGTTTTCAAAAAAATAGATTTTGAAGAAACCTATTGAAAATAGCTTTTCATTTTGGAGAAAAAATGATTTTTTTACTAAAATGATTTTTGAAAAAATCTGAAACAAACACGTTTACAATAAAAAGTGATTTTTTTTTGAAAAAAAAATCTGTAACAAACGGGGCCTAAATCAAACCGGTTCGTTTCTTTTTTGTGCAGGATTTTCGGTTTATGTTTATGAACACCGTTAGATTTGCAGAGAAACCGTTAAATTTGACATACATACATAGCAGAGGAGATAACAGAACAATTTTGGACGGAACGTTTGTGTGGGACCCATCAAACAAGGTTTCAGCGAATCATGTTGTTGGTTCTAGGAACTGTAAATTGAAGTATAGCTATGTTCATAAGGGTTTGACTACAATTGAACCTAGTTATGATGTTGCTAAGAATTCTTGGGATTTTGCTGTTTCTAGAAGAGTTAATGATGATAATTCGTTGAAAGCTACGTATCAGAGTTCAAGTAATTTGTTAGGGTTTGAGTGGTTGAGGAATTCTAAAACAAGTGGTTGCTTTAAGGTTAGTTGATTGATTATTAATTAACTTGTGATTATTTTGTGTTAGTTTTTATTATGGTTTTAAATTAGGGTTGCGGAATTTGCTAGTAACGTTTGGTTTTATGGAAAATTGTTGAAAATTTGTGATCAATGTGTTTGTGTCAAATAGCGGCTGCAGTTGCGCAATAGGGCCATAGTCTAATGAAGTTTTAGCAAACTGCTATTATTCTGTGATAGGCAATATAGGCCCTGTTTGGATAAAGAGCTTATTTGCAGCTTATAGCACAAACACTTGTTATGATAAGCATGTATAAGCTCATATAAGCTATTTTTATAGCACAAGGTAAAATGAAGTTCAATTATTTTTTTTGTATATGTTATATTAGAGAACTTATGTATATAAGTTGAACAAAGTTTATGAAAATTTCCATAAGTTGTTTTCGTAAGTTCTTCCAAACTGTCTCACAAAACTTATGGTAGTAGATTAGTTCAAATAAGCCAATCCAAATAGGCCCTCAGGACAATGTGTTATCAGTTAGCTATAGCAAATTTGAACAATGTGAGTTTTCTTGATTAAAATTTACCGTATTCATATATACATAGTTAAGAATAGAGACTGTTCAGAGTGAGGGCGTTGTTTTTTATCTTTTGAGGGGAGGCACAAATGGCTACGAAAAACATGTTTCAGTGAGAAGATTTAGAATACGTTTTCAACTTCTTTGGTGGTGTAAATTAAATCATATGCATCTGTATCAAATTATATTATATATGTACTTATGTAGTCTCATAAGGATTGAAGATAATTTATATTCCTAAATAAATGGAAATAATTTGTGAAGGGTTGATAATAGGTGCAGATATCTCGGATCCGGTGATGCCCCATACTTTAGTGGAAGTCTTGAGTAGTTTCTATTAATATCTGACACAGAACTTCTAACTATCAGCCATGTCTTCTTACAGGTTACAACATCCGTTAACTTGGCTGAGGAAAGGAAAATTCCCAAAATTCATGCTGAGACCACATTGAATTTTGAGTTCTAGTTTTCCATCCCATATTTTGTGGTCACCATAGGGCATATTTTGCCTTTAAATTATTGTATACTTGAAAGTGATTTGATCATGTAATGACCTACTATGTGGCGTTGATCGTCCATGTTAAACTTTTCATTTTATTTTTTGAACTGTTCCGATTCCGATATTCCGCCCATATTGCAGAATCCTGTAATTGATTGCCTATAAATTCGGCACAATCTTATTCTCATAAAATTATTCTGTCCTACCATTCTTTTCTCTATGGCATTCAGCATGATAGTAAGGATGACTTGTTCTGGTTTGAAACTGTACGATTTCAATGTAATTTCTAGGTTTTGCATATTTTATTGTGTTATTAAGAAAAATTAAAAATATGATATTGTTGTGTGATATGTTGTTTAACATTATTATTTATTTTAGTAAAAAAATAAATTAATATTAGTTATTGATTTAGTTGTCCCAGGGATACCATGAATCATTCTCAAACAATTTTTTTCCTATAGAAAATACAAATAGTGGTGTGCAAGGAATAATTTCAACAATAAACGTGTTATGATGGTTGGTTCAGTGGTGATTGACATTGAACTTGGTAGGGAGGACTGCGGTTCGATCTCCTGCAACTGCGATCGGGAGGGGCTGGAATCAGTTGATGTCAGAACTGACCTCCGAGCCAGATTCAACCTCCGACTTATGAATATTTGGAACTAGTAGAATATCAAACATATTAGTATTCTTTTAAGAATTCAACCTACAGGGTTGTGTTGACTCTTGATTTTGTTTTTGGAATTCAAGATATGACTATACTTTTTTTAGTTGAGTGTAAAAGAAAAGTCACAAGGATTATTATAGTAAAATAGAAATCGTAAGGAAGCCTCAAACACATTTGGTGTGATATGTTGTTTGTTTCTATAATTAATTATTGATATTTGATTTAGTTGTCCGAGTGATACCATGAAAGTGAAACATTCTCAAACCATTTTTTCCTTGAGAAAATGCAAATAATGGCGTGCAAGGAATAAATCCAACAATAAACGTGTTATTATGATTAAATTAACAAATGGTATATGTAATGTAATCATCAGTTAGAAAACATAGACCAGTCTAAGGTAAGGCTATTAAAATCATTATTTTAGACCTCAAACCAAACATTATTTTTATTAAACAAAAAACCATATGTAGACAAAAAAGCAAAATTACCTTAGAAATTAAAATTACAATTAAATATGTTCATTACAACAAGAAAACAGTATTAGAAGAAAAAAATTACAATACTAATTACATCAATTGAGATCGCCTCATATTTGCCATTGACATCTTCTCAAGAAATAAAAGATGAGAGGGCTAAATTTTTCAAGTTTTGGACACATTAGAGCAAATGAAACTCCCTTGTTTATACACATAATTGTGATGAAATCAACATCTAGCATGAGGAAAAGCTCATTTGTGTTGAAGTTCTAAAGCATCTTGGGGGCTTTTATTTGATTAATAATAGCATTCTCGGTCATCATAACTCAACATTTCCCTCATTGACCAACATAAAATTCTCACACATCAAAATGAAGAATTGTACGATTGATCCACGACAGACTATGAAACTATTTACGCACAAACTTTTAAAATGACAAGAAGATGGGTGAGAGAAGAGATAAGAGGAGGATGAATGATAAAAAGTAGGATTGAAGAACAATATTTGTAAACCGGAGCTAGACAAGTGATTCGTCGGATAAGAGACAACACATTCGCAAAGTCGTCCAATTAGAAATGGTCACCAAGTCCAACACGACTATGACTACCGACCAATCCCCCAACCCAAATTAAAAAAAAATCGAAGAACAAAAAATACGCTTTGAGTTATAAAACTCGAATAAAAATATCAAGGAGCACGAGAGGATTAGACGAGAGAATTAAAGGGTGTGCGTAAGAAAACACATGAAACCAACCTCAAACCATTTCTAAGCCCAAAGCCAACCAAAAATTATAGCACGGGTGTGTAGGGTATGTATTAAAATATTAAAAAAATAACTTGATAAAAAAAAAAAACTTCCAGCGTCCCATAAATATAACTTAAATGGTAGCTATCAGAGACATTATTAGAGTGATCGGAGTTCAAACTTTGAATTCCACATTTTTTCACATTTAAATGTGCGAATATAATCACTAAACTACTTGACAAAAAAAAAACTTACAGTCTTTTTTTTTTTTTCTTTTCTTGGGTACTCTTTTTAAAAATAATAATCATATAAGACGCGTCAAATACTAAATATTTGTATATCTTCTGACTTGAATTCAAAAAGTGCAATTTATATGTTTCATTTAAGAACAACGCAAAAATAAAATTATGCATGTTTATCATTTGTGTATAAAAAATAAATTTTAAAAATATAGGATGCAATATTAATACCAACAAAATAATATTTAATAATCCATTTCCTCTCAAATATAAAAAAAATCAAAATTATTTACTTGGCGAAAATAAGCAAAATAACTTGGTAAAAGTCCAAATTTAAACCAAAAATAACAAATTTTTCTATATACTTGGTATAAATTTGGACCGTATATATATATAAAAAAATTATTTTAGGCTAGTATCAATATGATCGTAATGTATTCCAAATACGCATGTTCTTCTGTCAATGGAATTGTTATTTGCATTTCGACGCTCACGTTAGAAGAGAAGCCAACTAAGATCAACCAATCAGCTTAACGAATACACGGATAACTTACTAGTTTATTGTGAACACGAGAGGGGTATATTCTAGGAGGTTGATGATGATCGATGTGCCAACATCAACGATTTTTGGTACAACATGATGATGCCATTGTCTTGTAAAAGAAAATTGTTTGTCGACTCATGATTGTTGTAGCGATACACTCCACATATTTGGTTGATTTTTGGTACAATGCACACTTACTATGTTTACTTCTTTGATCACAATATCACTGTCGTTTCAAGAAAGAGATTGATTTTGCTAGCATATATATATAGGATGATGAGTTGGATAGGGATGACGATGGGTAGGGTACTATAGTACCTATTCCCATACTCGCGGATTGGCAAAATACTCTTACCCATCGCCATACCCATACCCGCGTGGGTAACAATTTTTCCCCCCGTCCCCATACACTATGGGTACCTAGGTACTCATACTCGTACCCGTTACCCGTATTTTTATTAAAAATAAATTGATTAATTATAAAATATCATATAATTTTAATAGAATTAAAAAAATTTCATAGATTTTATTATTGACTCATGACAATTATAAACAAAATTATTACTAACCTTATGTTAAAGTTCATATTTATGTTAAATATTCCCATTATTTTTGTATTATGTTATAAATAAATATTTTTATTAAAAATATGTAATAGTTTAATAGAGTTGTATTGTTTAAAATTGATTTACATATATTATTATATAATAATATAAATAAAATAAATAAATATATATTATGTGGGTATGAGGCGAGGTGGGTACTAAGGTATCCGTACCCGCACCCATACCCGTTCATTTTTGCGGGTAATTACTCATACTTGTGCCCGTACCCAAAATGCGGGTTTTTACCCTACCTGTTGTGGGTAATTTTTGCAGGTACCCTCTGGGCATGAGTCAAATTGCCATCCCTAGAGTTGGACTAATTCAATTTTATAGAATGTGAGTGTGACTATAACTTTAGTCTAATTTAAAGGGGAGCAACTCTTAATGAATAGGATGATGAGTAGGAAGAAAATCAAGAGACAATATGACCATAATTAAGTATTGACACAAATAAATTTAATTCATTTCATTTATGAAAATAATTTTAATATAGGACGAATGTAATTAAATAATTGGTGACTAGTAATTAATAAGTGAGCAATATTGTTGACTTGTTTTCTAATAAAATTTATCATAAAGTTTTGTAACAAAAGTAAATACAGTAGGTTTTACAAACATCTAAAATAGCTCCAAATTCGAAACCAACATTTTTTCGCATTTTGGTAACAACGTTAATACGGTAAATTTTAATATTGACCACTTCATCAAGTGGTCCATGGTGCACCAATCATGAATAACATTATAACGAATATGAATTTTACAAAATCCACCGTTGGATTGAAAGTTTATATCATATAGATCATCCATAAAAAAATTTAGAAAAATTAAAAATCATTTGATATGTTATTGAGACACATCAAGATTAACGTGTCTCAATAACATATCAAATGATTTTCAAAAAATTTTCAAAAATTTATGGATGATCTATATTATATAAATTTTCAATCCAACAATGAATTTCGTAAAATTCATATTCCGTAGGTCATTTGTCCACAGTGAACCACTTATGAAGGTGGTCCACCATAACATTAGTCACGTTAATACATGTATTTTGGGAGATTTATGTTAGAAACTTGGAATTGGGAGAAAACTCGCATCAAGATTGCAGCCATGATCAAGTTAGATAGTTTGTGTGTTTCTTCAAACTAAGCTAAGTTTTTGTATTCAAGGCGTTGATGGTGGGGAAAATGAGAGGGAAATCTCAAAGGCGGTCCTGACCATGGCACAATGTCTTCTTTTATATAATCCAGGACATTTAAAAACTTTGGTAATGAAATAAATGGAAATAATAAGAAAGATAGAGAATCTCATTTCTTACCTATATACTTGTATAAAAAAAAAAAATAACGGTGTATAATATGTAATATTATCATATGAATCTAAGACTAAAATTGAGTCGCGCGTGGTGCGCGCCATAAACCGCGCGCACCATTACTTTACCAATCGGAGTAATAATATTAAAAAAATTGAAACATGTAATCATTAGATACTTAAAGTATAGAGCCATGAAGATAATATAGGAAACTATCTTTACTTATAAAACTAAATAATTATAAATTTATAATCATTTATAACAATAAAAAGTAAAAACTATGAGTCCATGATGGCTACTATACATTATTTATTTAAATTAAATAATTAGAAATCCTTACCAAGATAAGAAATAGGATTAGATAAAAAATTGAAAATTATGAATTTATGATAGGAGCATGAATATAGGACATAAAAATTGTCAATGTCCTAAAAGATTATTATTTGACAAAGATATATCACACCGATCTAACCAGATCATAATATCCTATGTTACTTACATGTCTTTGTTAAATCCATTTCTTTGTTTTGCCCCAATTTTCAACCTAAGTCAAATCCAATTCAATACACTTTCTTCAGATTCCTCAAATCTAACTTAGATTTCTCCTAAATTCCCTCTTTTTCAGATCCAACAAAGAGTTCTTCAATTTTTCTTCTTCAAATTCAATGGCGGCTACAGAAAAAGGCAAGATTTTTATCTTCTGTTTGCTCTTATTTTTATCTTTTCTTCATGTTTCTAGTGACCCTTTAAGCCCTGAATCATCTTCGATACAATCACAATCCAATGATGAATCTGTTTCTGAATCACAAAGAACTAATAATAATAATCAATTGAATCAACAAGTTTTGTTGGATAAACTTGTAGAGTTAGTGAAAAATCTCAGTGATATAGTTGCAAGATTAGAATCAAAGCAACCCCAACAAGAGGTTCCAAAGGTTGCTCAAGAAAAAAATAGGTTTAATCAGATAAAGGGTGGTGGTGATGATGGAAGATCAAGTAATAGTGAAGTAGTTGGTGATGGAGAGTTTGAGGGGAAAACTCAAAATGGTGAGAAAGCTAAGGGAATGTCTGTCACAAAGTATACTCCTTTTTGGTCAGAGAGGTTTCAATTTGCATCTGCTGTGAAATTGGATTCTGATGCAACTTGTATAAATGTTCTGCCTTTTAAGGATCATGAAGGGTTAAGTAAGTATGTAGCAGTTAGTGATGAGAAGGGAAGAGTCTATGTGTTTTTGAGAAATGGTGATGTTTTGGTTGAGTTTGATACTTTATTGGATTCGCCTATTACGGCTATGGTTTCATATACTTCTGCTTTTAAGAATGAGAGTTTTGTTGTAACTGGTCATGAGAATGGGGGAATGTTGATACATAGAGTTTGGGAGGGATCGAGCGGTGAAGACTTGAGTTCACTTTTCATGGAAAATGTTGGTAAATTTGTGTCACCTGAAAATGATGTGAATGGTTTGGCTATAACTTTGTTGGAAGTTCATTTTGTAGGAAGGATGAAGTACATTCTATCAGCTGATACTAGTGGGAAGATTAAGGTTTTTAAGGAAAACGGTATGTTTTACGGTTCTGTCATGCCGAGTACTAGGCCGTTAGTTTTCTTGAAGCAAAGGCTTATGTTTTTGACAGAAACTGGCGCAGGCTCAATTGATTTAAGGGGCATGAAAATTAAAGAATCTGAATGTGATGGGTTAAACCATTCCCTTGCTAGAGCTTATGTTTTCGATGCCACTGAGCGTTCCAAGGCTTATGGTTTTACATCTGATGGTGATTTGATCTATGTCTTGTTGCTTGGTGATGCAATGAACTTCAAATGCAGGGTTAGATACAAGAAAAAGTTTGAAATGGAAGAGCCTCTTGCCTTGCAGGCAATTAAGGGTTACTTGCTTATTGTTAATCCTAAAAAGGTTTTCGTGTTTAATGTTTCGTCTCCTCATTATGTGAGAGTTGGGGTTCCTCGACCTGTTTTCTCCTCAAGCATCAATGAGCTTAGATCCTCATTCTTAAATCATCCAACTCCAAGTTTGGATGACGAAACAAGAGTGATGATACCGTTGATAGCCAGTGACCGTGAAAAGCTTGTTATCGTTGGACTTGGAGGTGGTTATGTTGGAATGTATCATTCCAATCTACCTATCTATAAAGGCGAATTCAATACCATGCTATGGACTAGTCCGGTATTGTTCTTCGTACTTTTTCTATTCGGTGCTTGGCATTTTTTTGCCAAGAAGAAGGAATCACTTACATCATGGGGACCGGATGATCCCTTGGCATCCGCAACCGGTGCTCCCTTGGCATCTAGTTCCGGCGAAAGATCTTTTGTGGACTCTTCTTCAAGAACCTCTGCTGATGTTATGGATCTTAGAAGCGGAGCTCTCAGAGGTCCACCACCACCGCGAAGATATGGCTCTCCTACAAGGTTTCCCGGTGGAGCAGCAAATACCTATAGACTTGGTTCCGCCGATCACAATCCTAGACCAGCTTCAGTTGATCCCGATTTTCGAGCAGCTTCCGAGCTTAAATATAGGGCCTCAACTATGGATCCTCCTGGTTTCCCTAAAAGAAGAGATGGCATGTTTGTAGGAAATCAAGTTGTAAACGATCGCAGTTGAGCGGCAGAGTTAATTAATTTCATGCTTTTCTCAAACTAGTTCAAGAGATTTCCTTAGTTTTTAATCTTTTGATGTCTCAATATGTTTAAGCTTTTGAGGGAAATAAATTATAATGAGAAAGAAGCTTCTAAGTTTTTTGGTTTAATCATTTCCTTATGTTTGAATTATACAAGGTACCTCACTTTTAGTGTTTGTGACTACACAATTGTTGACTCAAGATCAATTTTGTTGTTATTTCATTTATTGTGTTCCGATAAACTCAACATGAGAATTGGTCGAAAGATTGGAAGTATGTCTACACACTACAAATGTGAAGAAATTGCACCAAAATTTGAAATATCAAATTGAGCATTATTGATGTTGTTCACCACGTCCAATTCAAAATCTACACTATCAAGCTGAAGATATACGACTCACTGCAAAGCCATGGAGAATTCGCGGGGTTTCCCTTCATCCAATATAGAGAGATTCCAAACTTGTCATCTGGTAGACACAAACCTACCCAATCCTGCATGCTGAATAGTATGCATCAATGCTGCCTTTAAACCTCTCCGCTTGTAATTTACTGTTCTGGAAACCGATTGCTATGCAACATATACAAGTGCTATGCAACATGTTAATGATGCAAAACACTTCTGTTGTGGTTCATGTATCAAATTGTCTAGCCTTTAGATTGTTATATACTAGTATATGGTTCATTTTTTCATTTTTTTTTTATAATACAGTAATACTGGTCTCATTGTTTTTAGAAGCAATTATTACAAACATTTTTTTTAAGAAGATTAAAGATTTATTTTTAGAACCCAACTTGGATTAATACATCACTCATTGCATCATGGTCACATGTCCGTACGAGCCTCCAATAATATGGTTTCACTTTTTCATGTGAAATGTAGTACTTTATTTGCATCATCCGATTATATTTAATCTGTTTTGATAAAGAAAGATTCTATCTAATCTGTTAATGTATGGGAATCATCATGGCATTAGCATTTACTAAATACTATACTACTTCACTAAGAAACTCCTCACTTTCATCACTTCATGTCTCTATGAACCTAACCTTAATGATCATGCCTCATCTTCTACTCTTGTTGATCTTTATTCTGCTGCTAGTGTTCATAGCAAGGATCACATACTCAATCATTTGGCTTCCATGGATCATTTCTCGTCACTTTAACAAACAAGGCATAAGGGGTCCTCCCTACCGTCCAATTAAAGGAAATGCCGATGAGATCCGCTGTATGTTCACGGAAGTTCAATCCCAGCCAATGGATTTATGCCACGATATTGTTCAGCGTGTGTGTCCATACTATCATAGGTGGGCTTCCGTGTACGGGAAAACTGTCCTCAGTTGGTATGGGCCGAGGCCCCGGCTGATATTATCCGACCCGGTTATTATTAAGGAGGCACTTTTGAAAACGGGTGAATGGTTCGAGAAGATAGATCCGAATCCGTTGTCGAAACAGTTTTATGGAGAAGGAATTCTATTCTCAAAGGGAAAGAAGTGGACCATTTATAGATCAATTGCTAATCATGCTTTTAAAGTGGAGAGGATTAAGGTAAAATCTCTTCCTTTTACAGTGAAGTCTAGTTTTAGGGGCGATCCAGGTTTGAGTGACCCGTTCAATCTGGTTATTTAAACCAATCCTATATTTTAATAGTATTAGTTCAAGTTCGGTCCAATGTGAGTCAATCCGTTTAAATTCGAATTGGTTTGATTTGGGTAACAAGTTTATGATTTTAAAAAAAATACATACTCTAGAGTCTAGTCAATAGTATCTTTGATACCAAATTGAATAATTCATTTCATATAAACTAACCATTGTTGTGTGTATATGCATACCAGTCTTGGATTCCCCAAATTATAGATACAACCAAATTAATGTTTTACAAGTGGGAAGATGAGAACAATGGCAATGAAGAATTTGAGATTGATGTGAATAAAGATCTACAAAATCTTTCAGCTGATATTATATCTAGAGTTGCTTTTGGAAGTAGCTATGAAGAAGGGAAAGAGATTTTTGATTTACAAGATCAACATTGTCATCTTGCCAGTCTTGCTCAAAGAAGTGCTTATTTTCCTGGCTTAAGGTTTTGTATTAAAAAACACTCAACTACACCAAACATATTTATAACACAAAATTTAGTTGTTCTTTAGATGTTATTTGTTTTAAAAAAAAAGATGTTATAAGATGTTATTTGTTTTAAAAATTGTAGAGCAATATAAATTATAAACAATGTTTTATATGTAGAAGTGACAAATACGTACTATCTAAAAAACTCACATGACACACAACTATTTTTCGAGGGAAAATATTTGGTCTAATAATATCAGTATTATTTGTTGAAGTATGTCTTACAGACAATTATAGACAATTTTTATTGTAAAAATTTATGTACGCGTAAAACTTTATACTAAAAAAAACACACTAGAGTCTGCACTTAAGTTATTTTTTTTAAAAGTCTGCACTTAAGTTTCATCCATATTTATTTTCTTATATTTCAACTAATATGCAATTATTAAAATACTTTGTATAATGTGTATGCAGGTATGTACCTACCAAGAATAACAGAGAAAGAAAGAGATTAGAAAAGAAAACTCGAGAACTAATTCAAGTGTTGATTGAAGATAACCATAAAGCAGAAAATAATTCAGAAAACTTGCTTTCTTTATTGATGTCTCCTCACAAATTTATCAACAATGAGACACAAAGGTTAGGAATGGATGAGATTATAGATAATTGTAAAAATTTCTATTTGGCAGGAAAGGAAACAAGTGCCAATTCAATAAGTTGGGCAATCCTACTTTTAGGGATGAATCAAGAATGGCAAAGTAAGGCACGTGAGGAGGTACTTGCTGTTTTAGGACATCATACACCCCCAACTGCTGAAACATTAAGTGGCCTCAAATTAGTAAGTTAGCTTATGCTTATTTTATAAGTTTTACACAATTAATGTTACATTAGTGATAATCAAGTGCTTGCACTCATGGTGTTTAAGGGTTTAAGCAATGAATGTCGAATTGGATGGTTGCTCTTCGTCCTCCTAAATTGATCAAAATCCTCCCATGTTCTCCATCTATCGGGAAATATCCCGATAGTGTGGTTTCTAGTGTGAGCAATTTGGAGGACGGGGAGGGGTGAAAATCAACCATCGTCAAATTGATCATAAGTATATGAATTTAAATCTTAACTGAAACAATAAATTTTACTTACCTCAACCTTCATGTTACTAGGTCTCTTTCTCGCGGGAACATGATTGTTAAGACAACAAAAAAAACTTTCAATCAATGATAGTTTTTTTTGCCAACTCACCGTAATTAAGATTTTAGACCCCAATAGAACAACTTAATGTATCTTTACGGCTTATGCTCTTTGTACTAAACATGAGTCAACAACAGGACATCCATTTTTTCATACAGAGTTAAACTATCTTTTAAATTGAGAATTGCAAGAATCAAACTCGGATTTTTCTAGTTAGTTGTGATAACTAATTTTTAAATTTTAGTAAAAAGGGTTATATAATGATGTGGTAATATGATAAAATGTATCTTAGTGATTAATGATAAATCTTATTTTTGTAATCAGGTGAACTTGGTAATTCAGGAAACACTTAGACTTTATCCTATAGCAGGGATATTGGTGAGACAAGCAAGTAAAAGAGTTAACATTGGGAACATTGATATTCTTGGTGGCACACAATTATACATGTCTATAATTTCAGTTCATCATGATACTAAAATATGGGGAGAAGATGCTCTTGAATTCAATCCTATGAGGTTTACAAACACCAAAAGTCATTCATCATCTTCATATTTCCCATTTGGATTTGGCCCTAACTATTGTGTAGGTCAAAATTTAGCCATGATTGAAATCAAGATTGTTCTTGCAATGCTTTTGCAGAGATATTATTTTTATGTTTCACCAACCTATGTTCATGGACCAATGCTAGTGATGACTGTGTCACCTCAATATGGCATGCAAATTATCTTTAAAAGACTATGAAAATTATTGTATGTGTGTAGAATATGATCATTTTCTTGATTGCTCTCAATCAAAATATATGGTTGATTGATTGCATAACTATTGTTTTATGTGAACTTCTATACCTTTATTTATTTTCCTCTCATCTCAATTTAAACAAAAGTACTATACTCCTTCTATCCAAAGTAAATGATAGTATTTGAATTTATTTTTTGCTTATGATCAATCTTTAAAATGAATAAATGAAAAATTCTAAATCTGAATCTCAGCTTTTATATATTATAATATTATGCTCACTAAATAATATATTTGAATATTTTACATGAATTAAAAAAGTATATATAAATAAAAGAATAATAATAGATAATATTTTTTCTTAAAAGTGACAACTGAATTCATTTATCCACCTTCAATCTAATTCGTATAATAAATCCATCCACTTAGCAACATTGAATGAATCGAACCCACTCAACTTTTATTTAAAATTCCGATGTATCATTATTTTTTTAAAATGAAATTCAATGAATCACTCCTTTTTTAAAAAAAATACAAAAAAAATATAAAATAAATTTCTCTATTTTTATTTATTAATATTACATTTCTTTTATATATTTTCAAAACTATTCACTCCAATTTTAAATATAAACAAAATTTCTTATTCAATATTTTCATTAAATCGTTTATTTATTTAGTTTAAAATATAGACTAAATACATAAATATTCATAACATCTATATATATATATATATATATATATATATATATATATATATATATATATATATATATATATATATATAAAGAAGATACAAACAAATTTTGGTATAGATTTCTCATAATACCAACAATATTCTTGACTTTTTTTTTCGTGCAACAAATTTTTTTTATTAACAAACTTTTTTTTTTACAGTATTAACAAACTTACTATAACATAAAACATGTCTTTTTTTTATCAATAAATTTTTTTTATTAACAAATTCATTATAACATAAGACACGTCGTTTTTGTTTTTTTTGACATAAGACGCGCCTATCTGGGCGCTAGTTTAAAAATAAATTTTTGTTTTCACTTTTTAGATTTATTGGGAATCTAATATATTTAGTCCATATTATAATTTTGATACATTAAATTTTTACTGAATCTAAAAAGTGAAGTGTCTCTTATATTAAAACAAGAGACACTATATAAAAGGAAAATGTTAATAAAAAATAGAGATAATATATAATAGAAAGGGCACATGTTAAGGAAACAAAAATAGAAATTATTAAATGTTAATTTATGCATTTTAACTTTTGAAGCATTAAATTTCTTGTATCATTAAATGTTAAATTTCTATTTTGGTATATCTTAACATGTGCCCTTCGGACACATGTTAACAAGACCCTATATAATAATACGCTACACATAGACATTTGGAGATTCTGTTTATAAACGCACATGTTTTTGGTCACCGG
Source organism: Trifolium pratense (assembly GCF_020283565.1). NCBI lineage: Eukaryota > Viridiplantae > Streptophyta > Magnoliopsida > Fabales > Fabaceae > Trifolium > Trifolium pratense. The sequence continues at coordinate 41,653,770 of NC_060059.1, read as the reverse complement.
TCATCAAGCTGTGGCTGTGGTTCTCTTGTCTTGTCTCAAAGCGGGAAACTTACCGCCAAACCCTAATCTCTCTCTCTCATCATAATCTTTATTTATCCTTTTCCTTCAATAATAATCACTTTTTTCCACCTCCTACGCCAAACTCCTTAGGGTTAGGGTTTTCCCCCAATTGTAAGTAAGATTCTCCCCTTTTCCCCCTTTCTCTCATTTTCTTATTTCAATTTTCTTTAAATTGTGTTGTTGATTAACTCAGGTTTATAATTAATTGAAGAATATTGAAGGGGTTTGTGTTCTTTTGTTCAATTAAGGGTTAATGTGTTTGGAGTTATGATATTATTGTATTTAGCTTGTATCGGTGCTGGTAATCGTCTCGTTGTATTTGATGAATCTGAATTACTCTGTTTATAAAATGCCATTCAATAATTACTTTTCGAGTTTTGGAAAATTTTTGGGGAAAGAAAGGGGATTTCAGGATTCTGCTGAAGTTCTCATTGGACAAGGGAAATTGTGGTTTGGTAGTTCTAAGTTTTTTCATTCTGTCAATAAATTAAGTTCAGATTGTGTGGAGGCGACCCTGTTTATTCGTCCTGGGGTTGCCTTAGCTGAAAGACCTGAATTTGTTGGTAAAAGGAGAACCTTGTCGGTAGTTGATACACTATCTAGAACGTTTTCGGTTCCGTCTGTATCGGGGTCTTTGATTCAGGTTTGTGGATATCACATTGATTGTGCTCTTGCTGGACCGGATAAGTATTCGGCTGGTGGAAAATTTCAGATTAAAACAATGGCTGCTCGCTTGCCTGGGTTTGGTGTTGGTGAGTGCTCTTTAGATAATTTGACTCTGAAGTGTCGTCGGGGTTTGCTGTCAACGAAGAATAATAGCAATAGTGTTTATCTGAGAGCTGGTTTGGGAAATGGTGGAAAAGTGAGCATGTGTTTGAATAACCATCAAAGGCCAGATAATGGTGCAATTTTTGGTTATTTTGTTTGTAATGTTGCAAAGAGTTGGGGTAGTTCTTGGCATCATACACAATCAGGACATAGTGACTACCATAGTTCGTCGACATCATGCAACTCTGTTGGCCCCGCTCATGATGTGCCTGTAGACACTTCTGCCCGTGAGGTGAAGCTAACAAATTCTGCAGATTCATCTGAACTGTAAGTTGTCTCCCTTTCATGTTTGACATAATAAACATAGCATGGATGTGAAGCAATATTAATGCTATTTTGTGTAACCGAGATATGGTTGAATTGAATCCCATCTTTACGTAGAAAGCAGTGTTTTAAAAACCGGATCGGTCATCGAACCGGTGAGGGTACAGGGTCACTGGTTCATTGGTCGAACCACTGAGTCACTGGTCGAACTGCATGATAAACCGGATTAAACCGAGTTAAACCGATGAAATGAACCGGTCTCTATAATAAAATTATATAGTTAATAAAACTACGGCGTAGTTAATAAATAAATAATACTACATTCTTTTTATAAATAATTTACTACATCCTATCAACAAAAAAAATACTTTCTATAAAAAAAAATGTATACTACATATAAATGTTATTGGGCCAGCCCATTTAAAAGTAAAGTAACCCTAATTTTATTATGTTTCTCTTTGTTGTTTTTCCTAGTACTCAACAACAGCCGTATTCATTGTTTTTTCTCCTTTCTCATGGCATGTGACACACCCTTCTTTCAACTTCTTCATTCTTTTGTTATTTTTTCTTGTTATTACTGTGTGCTAAAGAGATGTAAGAGAGAACCAAAACAACTTTATCATCTTCTTTTCTCTTTTAACTTCTTCATCTCCTTTTTTCTTTTTCTTCTTTTCTTGTTGTAAATTGGATTTGGGAATAATTTGTCATATTCAGTTCTTTTACTCACCGGATCTCAATCTCTGTTTCTCTTTGTCCTTCCTACTTCTATTTTCGTTTTTTTTTTATTCTGATTCTGCTATAATTTGAAATTTTTCTCGTTTTAAAAAAAAAACACAACACGTAAAAAAAAAAAAAAATACAATCAAACCGCCGGTTTTCAAAACCGCCGATTCACCGGTTTTTTCCGGTTCTGTCCGGTTTGACTGCTTATCCGGTCCAGCAATCAGACCAAACCGCTGCACCTCCGGTTCCTGGTCCAACCGGTTCGACCGGCCGGTCCGGTCCGGTTTTTAAAACACTGGTAGAAAGTATCACTGATCTCTTTTAGCATTTTTTAAAACACTGAAAAGCTGATATATATTGAACATTTGCATTTGACTGGTGCTATTTGTTAATATGAATATGATGGTTACCACTTCCCATAGTCAAGATTAGTTAGTACTTATTATAGATAATAGGAAGGGATGAGAGGGAGACTATCTTGTGATTTGAGAGAAAGCTTGGGCCTTTGGGCATAAGGAACTGAAGACCCTTAATGTTCTGCGATGTACATCTTTGTAATATCTTCCTAAATGGAGCTTATATACAAACATTGTAAAACCACCCTTCCAAATGGAACAACTTTTTTCTTATTATTGATGTTTTTGAAAAGAAAAAGAGTTCAGTTCGGCAGTTCTTTATAAGTTGATTGGTTGGAAGTTCAAAGAAAAAGAGTCCAGTTCGGTGGTTCTTTATAAGTTGATTGGTTGGAAGTTCATTAGTTAAACAAACAGTAAAAAAATTATTGAACACTTTTTTTTGAAGTTGAAAGGTTGTTGAGATTGAAAGTTGAGTAGCCTATTTGCTTAAGATTCAAAGGCCCTATGATATTCACAGTTCTATATTTCCCTCGATATAAGAAAGCTTGACGACTTCCATAATTTAACCTTGACATTTTAAACCATGATTTTCATATCAATGACGTTGGAACTTGAAAGTGTCGGATTTATTAGCTAATCTTCAACCCGTAGTATTTGTGTACATGCATCAATAGTGAGCCAAAAAAGACTTTAACCAACTCGTTTCTTGTTATAAATTCTTTTCCATTGACATTTGAATTTTATAACCAAAAACTCACTGGGGACTATACACAGTGACTAAATATATTCTGTATTTGCAATATTAATTGTTGATGTGACGTGATTGTAAATGGTGACTGCAGGAAAACTCCTTCTGGGAAAACCCTGAAGCTGGTATCCGGATCATGCTACTTGCCTCATCCTGATAAAGAAGAAACTGGTGGAGAAGATGCTCATTTTATATGTTCTGAGGAACAAGCAGTAGGGGTGGCAGATGGTGTTGGTGGCTGGGCAGATCTTGGTGTTAATTCTGGATTTTACTCTCGCGAACTCATGTCAAATTCAGTGGATGCTATTCGGGAGGAGCCCAAAGGTTCAGTTGACCCGGCTAGGGTGCTGGAAAAAGCATACTCAAGTACAAAAGCTAAGGGTTCATCCACAGCATGCATCATTGCACTAACTGACCAGGTTATCTTCATCTTTATGCCATCCTCTTTGGAGTACTGTAAGAACTTTGATTCTGAGTTCTGTCACACTGGCTTGTAGACTACAGTCTTTAAGGCTAAAGCATTTTAGAATGCTGATAGAGTAGAATTAAGTTTATGTCTCGTAGTTATTGCATCTATTTTTGTTATACTTCCATTACCTAGTTTGAATAATCCGATGGTCTTTTGGTGATTGCTTTCAGCCCTTGCAAATTACCTCATATTTATTTGTAACTGAATGATGTAACTAGAAAACTAGTTGGTGATATATGAGCCTTCAAAATATTTTTCACCGTCTAGTGATAATCTTTTAGGAAGTCAATGACACCATAATTTGTCAAGGCAATAATTTAGAACTTTGTAGATCTTGCACCCTTTTGATTTTTACCTGGCATGAAAGGGGACTGATGTTCTTTAATTTTTGGAAATATACGTCTGCTGGCCTTGGACTTGTCAAAGCATAAGATCAGATAATGTTGAGTACTTTTGAACTCCATAACCATAAGTACCATTACTTTATCCTGGAACTGGACCTACCTTTATTTTTGCTGTGCTTGGTATTTTGAATTTTTTGGCATATAGTAACTTTTCAAGAATCAGTATTGAATTTTATGTCATTTCATAATCCTTGTTACAAGATCTATTATTTGGAGCATTCTTTTTGTCGACATATATTCATTTTTGTGCTCTTTTCATAGGGACTTAATGCTATTAATTTGGGAGACAGCGGGTTTATGGTTATCCGTGATGGTTGCACCATATTCAGATCTCCTGTGCAGCAACATGATTTCAATTTCACCTATCAGTTGGAATGTAGTAGCAATAGTGATTTACCTAGTTCTGGTCAGGTATGAATGTGTTATCATTTTTCAAATGTTATTCTTTAATATGTGCTTTCCCTTTGTGCAATTATAAATGCATACAAAAAGGATATGATGGTTTTTCTTTGATCACTTTCCAGTTGATAAAAATCCATTATTTCTTTCAGCTGTGAAAGTACCATAAGATTTGGGCCTAGCTTCTGAAGAGTTCCTGAAATATATATTTGAGTTCTTGAAATATTTGTTTAATTAAGTTTATAATTCTTGTTTATAGTCAATTGTTTTTAAAGGTTTGCAATTCAGCCCCTTAAATGTGACATTATTCAGTTTATATTTTACAAATTAAACTGTTCAGTCCTTTTCATGTTTCTCTTATGTATTTTAGCTCTGATTACAAGTTAGATCTGTAATTGCAAAGTCAGGCTGAACATATAATCTAATGTGCAATAGTCTAATCAAATGCTAATCCTATCCATTAATTATTACAGATTTTAAACCTAGGGACTTGTTAATGTAAAAGAAAAGGTAAGCAAGGACTGGAGTAAACACTCCTAGTGTTCAATCCAATAGGGTGGGGATTGTGGTGAGAAATGTAAAACTAAGTTTAGAAATTCAATAGAGTTATAATACTGTCAGAATAGAATAAGTAGAATTTTGACAGAATTCAGCTTTGATTAAATGGTGGTTGTTAGTGACAGGAAGTAGGAACCACTCATCCACCATAATGTCAATGAGCTCCAGATATTTTTCGTTTAAATAATTGTTGTTGAGTCAAGCATACAATATACGTAGTATATGATCCATAAAATTTTTGAACTAATTGTTCACTGGCCCTACCTGTCTATATTTGAGGCGTTAGTTCTGGCGAATTTGCTTGTTTCTTACAAAACATACACATCCACACATGACAGGATTTGCTATCAAATGTGTATATTCCTCCTAATATAATATCGTGTCTTGTTTATGCCATGGGTTAATTTTTTGCAATTGTTCTATTTATATGGTATTTAACCATGGCGATTAGTCGGGTTTTTTAATAGTTAATGACTGGAGAATAAAATTGTCCAGCTTGTTGGATGTCTGGCTCTCTGCATCTAGTTCTTTCATACTTATAGGGTGCTTAAATGGGCTCTCTTGTTTATATCAGGTTTTTACAGTTGCTGTTGCTCCTGGCGATGTCATAGTTGCTGGTACGGACGGGCTGTTTGATAACTTGTACAATAATGAAATTACAGCGGTGGTGGTTCACGGCGTAAGAGCTGGCTTAAGTCCTCAGGCTACAGCTCAGAAGATAGCTGCTTTGGCACGTCAACGGGCACTGGATAAAAACAGGCAGACTCCTTTCTCAACCGCTGCTCAAGATGCTGGATTTCGTTACTATGGTGGCAAGCTTGATGATACAACAGTTGTAGTTTCATATATTACTGGTTCTGGAGAAGCGTAAATCTGTTTTGCCGTGCCTCAATTTGTATATACACACACATTTTGTTGAAGTAATTAAATTTATCAGTCGTATTCTGTTGAGATGTGTCTTTTGAACTTTAAATCTTCCCCGGCGATTTTGTCGTTGGTTGGTTTTTTCCAACCAAATAGTTGCTAAAATGTGAAAGTATGCCTAGTTAGACTTAAATGTAATAATATTAGGTTGACAAATGATGTTGAGTCTATTGACTTTTGGGTTGAGATTTTTCTTGACACCAGTGTTGTAATAAAATCAAATATCCATTTTTGTCTCATAATAGTCGTCTTTTGCTGCTGTTATGTAGTGAACATCTCCATTTCCCAGTTATTATCGAGAGAAATATACATCTCAATTTGTGAGATGTGAGACTCCCTTACATCAAGAATACTTGTTCAGGTGAAATGTTTGACCACTAGCGTCCCAAAACAATAATTCCTATATTTCAAAAAGTTACCTAACAAATTCAATTTCCTAGCTCACGAGTCACGACAGAGATGGAAGGAAGGGGAAGTAATGTGCTGGAAATACAAGGAGAAGGAGGAATCGTTCGTCCAAACAGGATAGCAGCAACAAATCAAAAGCGTTTTGCAAGGGATCATGAAAGATTGGAATGAAAACTGGATAAGTGTTGTTGTAAATTTAAATTTTTATTTATTATGAAAACCGATATCATAAGTTGATAAGCACCTACGTGAAAACCGCTAACAGTATCCAACAAAGGCAAAGGCTATATAATAGGATAGTGGAGAAAAGAGTCTTTACCCTATGAATATGATGCATGAGAATCATCAATTAAGATGGTCCTTTATTCTTAAAGTTTACTCTATCGTCACATTACAGTTGCTTCTCACCATTCCTGTTGGTTCCTTAGTTTTAGTTCCTTCCGTTGCAAATTTCTTTTACAACTACGTACCATTACCAAACTATGTTTTTTTCATAGTCGCCACCTTCAAAAGTGGTAGCTTGACAACTTCTGCAAGATAGGTTGCCAACTCGTCAAAATATTTTGACGCGAGGTGTTATTGGGGGATGCTAGTTGTTCTATGTGTGGGCTATGTGGTTTAGGGTCTGAATCAGCTGATTACTTATTCAATTCTTCTAATCAAATCTCACCAATTTGGTATAGTATATTCTTAGATGGTTGGGTGTAGAGCTTGTGCCTCTTCATGGTGTTTTAGGGTTCTTTGAGGCTTTCTTGGGCATGTGATGTAGGAGGATTTCTTCAGTATTTTATTATTTTAGTTAGATTTAGTTTTATTATATTTTAGGTAGATTTCTTATTTTTATATTTCACCTAGATTAGTTATTTTTATATTTTAGGTAGATTTGTTATTTTTATTTAGCTAGGTTTGTTATTTTTATTTTTACAATCTTTTAGAAGATTTGTTATTTTTATTTTTCACTACTATTTAAGGTAAACTATTGTAGCCTTGAAGGCAACTTTTTTCCATTCAATAAAATTCAGAGATTTTTCTCAAATTTGGTGGATTCCAAATTGCTCTTTCGGTGGACTCCGAAACCCTATTTTGACAAGTTTGTGTTTGCGGCTTGTCTTTATCCATTAGGTTTAGCGTTTTGCTAACCTTCACGCTTCCGTACTGCGTCAGTTGGTATCAGAGCAGGTTTCTCCTGTTCTTTTCTAACGTGATCAGATGGGAGATCAACCGGTGACGAAAACAGAGTTTGATGGTGCCATAGCGGGTTTAACCGGGGCCATCACCGCTCTGACAACACAGATGACGACGTTATCCAACAACGTTAACAACAACAGAATCAATCCGAATAGGGGAGGAGAACGAATTCCGGTTATTAGGGTTCGTAATAACAACCAAACTATTGTTACCTACATAAAATCAGAACATACGCGTGGTGAATCTGATTTGGAATACTATGAGCGTAGATACTACAAAAGGTTGAAGGATGATTACTACACGTTTAAAATCTCTGATTCGACATATCGTTGTCCGTTTTGTTGCAACAAAGATTACTCCTTGTCCGACCTTTTGAGACATGCTTACAGAATGTCAGGTAACTTGCGTAAGACGATTAAAGATATTGCTAAACATTCTGTTTTGATAACGTATATTAATTGGTATGTTAAGGTTAAATTCGATGAAGCATGGAGCCTCATCAATAATTCCAACAACAACAATCATGCCAACAATTTTCAACTACGTCACATAGCTAATGAAACCCTAGATGATAACCAACCATCTCATCCCGAGAAACTTGACGATTCTGCTGATAAATCCAAACCGAAAGAAACTGAAGTAGTTGTTGAACCAGATGTTTCAGTTGAAGGTGAAGAATCCAAAGATGAAAATAAAGAGGCCGATGAAGTCGAGCAAGTTCACGATGTTATTAGAGATTCCCAACACGATGAAGTCGTGGATTTTGAAATCGATAACACCAAATCAGCTATGGTTTCAAACGTCATCAATCCCAATGTGCAATCTGCTCCTTTAATCTGTGTCCAAACAGAGGCGACGCCAGTCACAGATTGCATAGTACCAGCGTCTAAATATCACAATGAATCAATGGTTGCGTTTGAAAGGATCATGGATGCAGCAACCGAGATTCAAATAAGTGAGAATGAGCCACTTGAAGTTGATACTTGGAGTTCTCAAACTTCCCTCATTCAGCACCATTATTATTACCTAATTAGTGAACTTGATGTTAGTGACACTAACTCATACATGTTAACTAAGGTGGGTCAAACATCCTTCTGTGATAAATTTCCAACTTTGTATGCCATCTTTGAGGAATGGGACCCCGGTGGTAATTTGGATGTGTTGGCACAAGACGGGTCCTCTCACTTCACTCAATGGGATCCAGGAGGGTGGTCTCTTGTTCATTGGAGGAATCAACTTGCAAGGGAAGCTCCTTATCAAGATGAGAACTCGGGGTCGAGTTCTTTTGAGGTAGAGGAGACTGATGTAGGAGGATTTCTTCAGTATTTTATTATTTTAGTTAGATTTAGTTTTATTATATTTTAGGTAGATTTCTTATTTTTATATTTCACCTAGATTAGTTATTTTTATATTTTAGGTAGATTTGTTATTTTTATTTAGCTAGGTTTGTTATTTTTATTTTTACAATCTTTTAGAAGATTTGTTATTTTTATTTTTCACTACTATTTAAGGTAAACTACTGTAGCCTTGAAGGCAACTTTTTTCCATTCAATAAAATTCAGAGATTTTTCTCAAATTTGGTGGATTCCAAATTGCTCTTTCGGTGGACTCCGAAACCCTATTTTGACAAGTTTGTGTTTGCGGCTTGTCTTTATCCATTAGGTTTAGCGTTTTGCTAACCTTCACGCTTCCGTACTGCGTCAGCATGAGTAGAAAAAATAGATTGGGGTGGTTGTTAATTTGACATACTATTGTGGTTTGACTCCCCCGGTTCCTTTTATGAGTGGGGTATCCACCTGACTTTATGCTAGAACCGATAGAGTTTGTTGGGGGTGTCATGTTGGGTGTCGATTGGCCAGGGGGATTGGAGGTTCTCTTGTTGTTTTGGCATACCTGTGGTTGATCCTTGTCTCTCTCTCTTCTTGAGAAGTTTTCTTGTTCTCATGGTGGTGCATTTGAGAGGCTCTAGTTTGGTCTTGGTATGCTTCCTTGTTTCTTTGTATTCTTAGTTACCTTTTTTGTTTTCCTATTTTACCTTAGAGATTGTTATGTTCTGGTGGAGTGTACTTCTGATACCTCTTTATTTTCCTGAACCTTCACTTGTACTGCTTTCATTTCTATATTTATATATTATATATTTGCCATTAAAAAAATTATTTAATACTAGTACTAGTATTTTATAAGACTCTTGTTTGTCCATGTTATTTAATTAATTAATTTGTTTAATTTTGCTTGCAGCAACATTTTCAGCTGATTATTATCATCAAAAGCATCCTACTCTCAGTTACTTTCTCCTTCTAATTTGCGCAGTCTCTAGCTTTACACATTGGACTGACTTGTGTCTTACCTAGTGATAATTAACTCCTCAAAATTCTTTTTGTTCTTGATTAATTATTTCAATTCATGATGATCATTTATATTTTTTCACTGATGATATATATATAGGTGGACTAAAGTTAGAAATTTAATTTAATAGCTTTATTTTTATAAGTGTTTGTTTGATGAATTACTATATATTTTTTAAGTGGAAAATAAAAAGAGAAGAAAATTGAGATAAAATTAAAGCAAAATTACACTACAAGTCCTTTATCTTATTTTTTGGTAACATTTTGGTCCTTTATTTTTTTTTTGTAACAATTTGGTCCTTTATCTTTTTTTTTGTGGTCCTTATATTATTTATTTATAAAAAATAAAGGATCAAAGTGTTACAAATAAAAAAAATAAAGGACCAAACTGTTAAAAAAAGGACTAAAGTGTTACAGATAAAAAAAATAAATGACTAAAGTGTTACAAATAAAATATAAAGGACCAAAATATTACAGAAAAAAGATAAAGGACCAAGGTGTTACAAAAAATAAGATAAAGACTAATTTTTTCTAAAATTAATTACAAACTTTATTTATTTTTTAAAGACAATTTTTATCTAGTTAATTATGCCTCTTTTTTTTTGGTTACAAGGCTAATCAAAACAAAACAAAAAACAAAAAGAAAAAAGAAAAGGGAACTATTCTCTAAGGTAGAAAGTTCCAATCGCGTCGCTTCGAAGAATGTCAAAGAAACCTTCTGGGGGAGATGCATGAATCGTGAGATCAGAATCTGAAGAGGCTCCAAGCTTGGCTAAGAAATCCGCACAATTGTTTCCTTCTCTGAGAGTGTGGCAAAGGGTAATGTTCCTTTGAGATATCAACTCTTTGATGTCTTGAATCAACACAGCATAAACATGATATTTGATATTGGGACCTTTAAGGAGGTTGATGCAGTGGAGAGAATCGGAGTAGCAAACTAACTCATCAATAGACATATTTTTCGCCAAAGTGAGGCCCTGATAGATGGCAAATAACTCTGCGAGTAAAATGTCTGAGGATCCCTGAATGAAACCCGAGAAGCCTGACAAATAGTAGCCTGAGTCGTTTCTGATAACTCCTCCATAGCCGGCTCTAACAGGTGATCCGAGGCAACTTCCGTCAACATTGAGGATGACACCGGAGTAGTTACTGTTGTTCCATTTAACATGGATCTCTTCCGAAGTGGTTGTTGAGCGGGATGAGAAACAAGAGGTGAGGGTGGCAATCATACTATGAATATTAAAAGAGAGACGACTGATAGACCATGTCTCGTTTTGTAAACACATCAAATTTCGATGTCTCCAGGCCCACCAAACGCCAGCAGAGAAAGCGAAAACTTGAGAACCCGTGGAACCAAATTTGAGCCACTCGTGAGCATCCATAGGGATGAAAAAATCGGGGGTGATAAAACCAAGGTGGTGCCAAATGGGTCTAGAGAAATCACAATCCCGAACACAGTGGAGAAAAGTTTCTTCATGAGTACCACATCGAGGACAAGTAGAGGATGAGTTCATCTTACGATGGTGGATTAACGAGAGGGTGGGGACCGAGTTGTGGCAGGCTAGCCAATAAAGGAATTTGATCTTCTCGGGTAAGTGAAGCTTCCAAATCCAAGAAAAAGGGAGGGAGGAGGTGTTAGCTGAATCTTTTTGGGACAGGAGCCAACTATAACCGCTTTTGGCTGTATAAGATCCATTCTTGTTATTGGACCAAATAAAAGCATCTTCAATAGAGTCATTGAATCTGATCTGTAAATTGTTGATGAGATCGAAGGCTGGCGGAGGAAATAATGCCTCTAGTCTAGTGTGAAGACGTAGGGAGATAATAAATAAATAAATATTGTAAATAATAACCAACCAGATCGAGAGAAGAAGCAAGTGATGTATTATTGTTCCTCCCATTGCCACTGAATTCAGTTGACAACAACTCTCCCTCTCCGGTCACTAGCCACCACCGCCGGCTGTGTTGTTACCGTTGACTTTAGAGTTCCGATCAAAATTTGATAAACAGCAATGGCGGGTCGAAGAGATGCGTTACTTACCAGAGATAAGAATCATCCAATAACCGCATCTCGAATCGCCGTTGCCATTTTCATCGGTGTTATTCTTGGTTGCATCTTCGCTTTCTTCTCACCACAAGGTTTCTTCAGTTACTCCTCAACTCCTTCTATTCTCAATCACAAGGTAACATAACATAACACTCTTCTTTTCTAACTTGCTTCATTTGTTTTATTGAAATTATTGTTATATATGTCATTTTTTCAACTTAGGAATGTCATAAATGTTGAACTAGTTTTGTAAATTTAGCTCATTTCTATTTATTTAGAGAACTTAGTTAATTGTTAGTTATTTTTTCAAAAGTTGAATTTTTGCTACTAAAGTTGTTTACAATTCAATTTATGGGCAAAGTAAGTTACCAATTTGAGTAACAATCCAATTTATGGCAAAAGTTGAATCTTTGCTACTCAAAAGTTGAATCTTTGCTATTTAAGTACCCAACCATCAATGGTTTATGTTACATTTGTGTTAATATCAAATCATATATGTTGGAATTCAAGTGCGTGTAAGTGATTAGTTCAACGTTGGATTTGGAACGAGGTAAATGAAGGATATAATATATGGAAAATGCTAAACACTGTCCCGGGGCAATGGTTAAGGAAACAAAAATGGTAATATAATTTTTAAAGTAGTGCATTCAATGCCTTAAAATTTTAAAAAAGAATCTTTTCCACTTAAAACTTTTTCTTTTGTTTCCATTTTTGTTTCCTTAACCTTTGCCTCGGGGAATTGTTAAACATGATGCATATAATATAATAGAGGTGATCCGCATATTCGATGGCTTAAGGTTTTTTTAGGGAAGATTTGATGTCAAGGTCTCTTAAGGGTCTGATCACTCATTGGTTGTTCTAGGTACTCCCTCAACAATATATGTATCAGAATAAAACCATTCATTTTTGCTTCACCTGGCAATTAAGATTACTTATTTTACACTCTAGAATTCTAGAGTGAATTGTTCATTTAGCAGAGCTGAATTCTAAACAAAGTTTATTTAGTAATCTGTTTTTTCTCCTGTTCGTTTTGTTAGATGGTTTCGTCTGACTGTGAATCGCCGGAACAAGTTAGTTTGTTGAAACTGAATATTCAATCAGCTAAAGAGAAGAATTCTGAGCTGAAGAAGGAGGTGAAAGGGTTAATGGAAAGGCTACGTTTGGCGGAGGAAGGAAAAGGTCATGCAAGGGAACAATATGTTGTGCTCGGTGAGAAACACAAGGCCGGTCCTTTTGGTACTGTCAAGGCTCTCAGAACAAACCCTCCTGTAATTCCTGATGAGTCAGTGAACCCTAGATTGGCAAAACTCTTGGAGGAAGTTGCTATTTATAAAGAGGTTATTGTTGTTTTGGCTAACACTAATGTGTTGGAGATGTTGCAAGTATGGTTCACCAATATCAAAAAAGTTGGCATTCCTAATTATTTGGTTGTTGCATTGGATGACAAAATTGAAGAGTTTTGTAAGTCGAATGATGTTCCTGTCTATAGAAGAGACCCAGATCAAGGCGTTGATTCAATTGCCAAGTCAGGTGGGAATCATGCTGTCTCCGGATTGAAATTTCGCATTTTGAGAGAGTTTCTGCAATTGGGTTACAGTGTTCTCCTCTCAGATGTCGATATTGTGTATTTGCAGAATCCCTTTGATTATATTTACAGGGATTCAGATGTGGAGTCAATGACGGATGGTCATAATAATCATACAGCTTATGGTTATAACGATGTCTTTGATGAACCTTCAATGGGTTGGGCTAGATATGCTCATACCATGCGAATATGGGTTTATAACTCTGGCTTTTTTTACATAAGACCTACACTTCCTTCAATCGAGCTTTTGGATCGAGTTGCCCATCGGCTTTCTACCGAGAAAGCATGGGATCAGGCAGTTTTTAATGAAGAGCTGTTTTACCCTTCACATCCCGGTTACGATGGACTTCATGCTGCCAAGAGAACAATGGATATGTACCTTTTTATGAATAGTAAGATTCTGTTTAAGACTGTTAGAAAAGATGCTAAGCTCAAGAAGTTGAAGCCTGTGATTGTACATGTTAATTATCATCCTGATAAACTTGCAAGGATGAAAGCTGTAGTTGAATTCTATGTCAACGGGAAACAAGATGCGCTGGATAGTTTCCCAGATGGTTCTGATTAGTAGGATATCAAAATCGATATGGTTCTAACACGAAAAGGATTTGTATGCTCCAATTGTTGTGATAGAATGTAAGTCTCTTTAATTTATCTCTCAGGTTCAGTTTTATCTCTTTGCACTTTCTGTTTTCAGTCTGTCATATTTGATGATTAGACTAGTTTCTGTAATATATACTCTTAACTTTGTATATGTCTTCTTGTGTGTATGAAGTTGAAATTCAATGTCTCTGCAACAAAATTGACTATTTTCTTGGCTCATTGATTTGATTTGGCTCTTTCCTTTTGACACATATATATGCTAAAGTTTCATGGAACTTTGTCCTATCTAGTAGTATATTTGGGCTTCCGATTGTTCTTTTCCGCACATCACACACACGACGGATTCTTAAATTTTCTCTCAAAATCCTAACGACGAATTGCATGACAGACTTCTACTATACAGTAACTGGGATTTGATGGTATGCAGAAAATCTGAAGGGTTTGATTAATTTTAGTTAGGTAAGTCAATGCATCTAATTGGTTGGAAAAAAACATATTAAAATTGTATATGTACAAAAATTGAGGGATGAAATTTGAAAAGAGGTTATAAATTAAGTTATTTATCCAAAGGGCCAGTGCAATATGGAAGATACAAAAAGACTTGAAGATTATGTTAGGCATGTATGAAGTTGTTGGAGCTGAGCTGCAAATTAATAAGAACTATACATACACATGAACTTATTCTCACATAATTTCTCATTTCATACTTCGCAAAACAATACAAAAGAATCATAGTAATAGTAAAGTTTGCATAAAGTGTGTGTATTGGCTCCATTTCTATGTGGAAAAATGCCCAAATATTATAGTTAGTTTATTATGTATCTCACTAATGGAGATAAATTATATTAGTGTTGTAAGAAGACACTTTCTCTTATAATTGTTTCATTTTAGTTATTCACATTTCTTTAGTGGAATACTAGTTATGTTGATTTAGATGTTCAAAAATAGTGTATATTGTCTAAAATACTCATTAATTAGAGTGGTTGAAAATATTAATAGCAGAATAGTTAGGTGCACTATTTAAATAAATGAGGATATTTGGTCCAAAACAAATAAGGATATGTTAACCCAAAAAATAAAAAAAAAATAAAAATGAGGATATTGTTGGAAGAAGTTAGTAAATATTGTCTTGAAACTTTAAAGTGACAAATAATTTAAGACAAATAAATATTGTAAATGATACACTTATAATGAGATAGAGAAATTAATATTTTGATGAGGAGAATAACCATTGAAAGAGAGAAGAGAAAAGTGAAAGTAATTCTTGTTTTTCGCAAATCTGAGACGCATAGTTCTTTCGTTTTCAATAGTTGGATTGTCTAAACCAAAAAAAAATAAAAAATTTGAATTGTCGAAAAGAAGTTTGAAACAAGAGTTATCATATTCATATGGTAGCATTTTTGTACACTTATTTAATTGAACTTTAGTTAATTTTAATTAAAAAAAACACTTTAGTTAATTTCAACAACTTAAGCATCTAAAATATCAAGCATCAAATAATATCTCATCACATCAATATATTTAAAATCTATTATGAAAAGTTGAATTCTTATCAAAATGAATACTAACACTTTGAATATCAACATGAGAAATAGAAGAAAACCACTTTTTCAACTAAACACTGTTTCATGCCCAAGCCATGGATCGAACTCAAGACTTTGGTTAAGCCGGTGAGTATTTTGTTTTGTATTTATGATAACATGATTGAAATGAATAATAACTCAACTGTTAATAAAGACAAATCGATAAAATTATTGTTGTTTTATTTCGTACTAATTTATTTATTTAGGAATTATTGGTGTTGGTTGTGGTTGCAGCAACACCAGACCCTACTACTTCAGTTGTTCAGCTTTTAATCTTTGAATTGAACAATATTGTACTACTGTTGTTAATGTAATGTTCTCTTCTCAATCTTCCCCCCCACGTGCTCTTCTGCAATTTCTGGTACCACAAACCTTGCTTTCTACCCCATCATTCCAATGTATTGCCCTATTTGGGGACCCTTTCATACTCTTTTTCTACTCATAATAACTCACTTTTGTTTCTATCTGAATATTGAAAATTTATTTTATCATTCCTATACCAAGTTGCAATAATGTGATTCCTATGAATTGAATATATCTAGTGGTCCATTTGCATTATTATATGTATGAGTTTGATTCTGACTCTGTGCACAACTTAAAATAGTAACTGAAGAAATAAGTTGTAGCTATTATTAATGGCAAATGTTAAATAGTGTGATTTTTACGGGAGGGAGTAAATTGTTTATCCTTGCTAACTTAAAATAGTAACTGAAGAAATAAGTTGTAACTATAATTTAAATGAACTAACTTGGAATAAACATACTTTAATAACAAATACTAACTTGGAATACAAAGGAACTAGAAAAAACAAAGCACATACACAAAAAACTTCACATACAATCATGGTAGGGTTTTAATGCAAGCGCAACAATAGCTGTAACAATGAGGATAAATGCAATGGTTATAGGTCCTTGGTTAAGTCGGACATAGAAGACATGATATATTGCAAATGCGAGGCAACAATAGCCAATGATAAACTAGAAAGCGCAAATAAGCATGCATTGTAAAATTGTAGAAGACTTGTACTTCTGTCCTTTGACGCCGAACTTCATTCCTACCATGAGGTTCTTGTTAATCGCCATGGTTAAGTGAAAAATAACGAGTGAAGTCATCTGGAATAGACTTTCGTGTTTTGATGAAGGATCCGTGGGAGAAAGGAGCTTAACAGACTCCCCTAACAACTGACCGAGGAGAAACGTTGTACTTGCGCCACTTAACATAGAACCTAAACTTACCATTAAATCCATAGCTAAGAGTCTATCTTTCTCTTTCTTAAGTTCTTCTTCTTCTTTTTCCATTGCCATTGTGTGTGTGGATTTTTGAGAGATATAGGGACAAGAAAATGGAGTACATGGATATGATTTTTTTGCACGAGGCATTGACATTGATGGAAGGGAAGGCACAAGACATCCGTGGACTCTAAAGCAGTGAACAAAAGTTTAAGTTTTAGAAGTACAATGACATATAAAGTTGCCTTTACTTTAGGCAATTTAAATGTTTATGTGGTGGGAAACAATTAAACACAAACATTAAAAATAAGAAAAGTACTAAATGCCATCATATATTGATACATATAGACCTTACCTTTTGAGCTAAATGCCATTGTTTTTAGGGTACAATAGTGATCTTATCTGTTGATCAGAACAGGTAGAAGGCCAGCTGGAAGTCCGTTGAGCAGGTGGTAGGCAGCAATCCGAGCAGATGGTCCACGGAGGGGGGGTTGTACCTGCAGGTGCTCCGATGCCAAAGTCAGACAAGGAATAGAGAGCAAAAGAGATACTAGAGAGAAGTTAGAGAGAGAGAGTAATTGTGATAATGAATAGTGTTCTACCTTGCTCTCCCATAAGGGAGAGTATTTATAGCCCCCAGCTCTGGGCCAAAGGTCCTCTTAATGGGCTGGACTAGCCAAGGCCCATTAAGAGGGACTGCCAAGATATTACCCTTAGATAGTGGGTAGAGTAGTAATTTTACCCTATCTTGGTTGAGAGGTTGTGCCATGCTGACATGGAGGTGATTGGGCAAGCCATGTGGACTTGGTGAGAGTCTAGGTGGACTAGCATTAGTCTAGTCCAGAACAAATAGAAAAGAAAATCAAAGCAAGCTACTATTCACAAGAAAATAGTGTCCACTGCATCCAGAAAGCAGCAAAAGGATACGTGCAATCGATGGCAAATTTTTTTTTTTTTCCTTTCTTAATTAAGGTAATGATGAGTTTGAGGGGAGTTATAAGAATGAATTGATGCTTCGAATGAATGAGTTAAGAAATGGAATGATAAGGTTATTCCCACTTACATCAACTAAAACAAAAAGAATGAATTTTTAGTTTTGTAAAAATGGTTGGTTGCATGTAGAGATCGAACTTAGGACGTTTAGAAGAGAGTCACATCATTTTATCTAAATGCTATTGAATTTCTTTTAACACTATTTAATTATTTATTTTTTATTTTTTTTGTGTGTATCTAAATAGAAGACGGGATGATATCTTCGGTCGGTCATAAGAGAGGTACGGTGGAATTACAATCTTTTAAAATAAAAACTTAATATTAAAAATAGAAATGATTAATATTAAAATATGAATGATAAAGCATTTAGGTCCCGTTTGGATTAACTTATTTTTGAGCTTATGCAAACAGCTTATGCAATATAAATTAGGTTTTATGTTATTTTATAAGTTCACACTAGTGAAAATTGTATTTTTATAAGCTATTTTATCATAAACTATCTTGACAAACTTATAATAATACATAAAAATTGTATAAGTTGTTTGCATAAGCTCAAAAATAAGCTAATCCAAATGGGACCTTAGTGGTGTAGATTGTAACCAATTTTTTTTAGTAGTGTAGATTTTTTTTAAAAAGAAAAATTGAGAAAATTTTATGGGAGGTAATAGATTCCCGTCAAAAATAGTAGTGGGTGATCTAAATTTTGTTCACGAGAATAATAGTAAATTATCTTGAAATATTTGAGTGTCAAAGCTGAAATTTTATACTATGTATAAAGAAGATATAAAAGTTTTGGTGTTGAATTTTTATAATACTAATAATACTCTTGATTTTTTTAGTAGTAACAAAAATATTTTATTTACAAACTTACCATAACATAAGATACATATATTTTTTAGCAGCAAAAATCTTTTATTAACAAACTTACCATAACACAAGATATTTTTTTTTTTACATAAGTTAGATACAAGCAGACGCATTACGTAGAATAATAGTAGGTCGTGAGTAGTATACTACAGGTTCATGATTCAATTCTAATCTCAATTATAAAAAATAAAATTAAAAAAAAAAAGTAAATTAGTTTGCTTTAAAAAAAACAGTAAATTAATTTTACTGTTTGCAAGCAATTTTATGCATTATTTATTTTTGCGCAGTGTTCGGTTCATTTATGCAGCAGAAAGACAATGACAGTGTGGATTAAAACTTAAGATAGTTGTTGTTAATCAATCCTAAAAACTAAACACATTTTGTTTGTTCTGTTTTTATGCAACTATACCTCAAATCTTAAACCAAACCAAACAAAACTCTTTCTTTTTCATTGCATGTTTCATTTCACCATTCTCCTTCTCTCTCTTTCTCTCTCTAATGGCGTAACTCTTTCAATCTGAACCTGTAAGTTAAGCTCTGTTTGTTTTTAGTTAAAAAAAACACTTGAAACAATAATCAATTCTTTATTCTTGCTTATTTATGTTGTTGTCACTGTTCTTCTTCAGCTTCTGCATTAGCATTATTATTCATTTTTTTGCAACTATTCATTCCTTTATAACGTGACTGAAATGAAACTAATTAAAGTTCAATGAAACAAACATGTTTCTCTCATACTTTTACTGTTAATGCTGCCGTATGTGCTAGATCTGAAAAATTAACTTATAATATTTGTGTTGTTAACTTGTTTTGTCATGTTTCAATATGAACCAACCTTACCCTTCACTACCAAGTTCTGTTTTACACAAATTTTCAATTTTGGTATATTTCATTGTCCTTAGAAGCTATTTGTGCAGAGAATTAAGAATCTATTAGGGCTTTCTCTATGTTGAAAATGTTTACTTTACAAGATCTTTTAATATATCTAGGAGGGGTACAATTGGAAAATATTCAGCATTCAATGTACCCTTTTCATTTCAAGTTACCTTGATTTGCAGAATTTTACTATATTTGTTTTTGGATTTTTGTTGCTATGACTTAACAGCCAAATTGTTGGAATTTTAGTTTGACTCGAGTTTTTTTTTTTTTTTTTTGGCGTTAACCCTCCCTTTCGCGGGGGAAGGGGGGCTGGTAATCCAGAGTTAAGCCGTGAGGTAAGTAAAGGCTTCTCCGAGAATTGTTCCTCTCATGAATTGGACTCGGGCTTTCCCGAACGATTCATCTTAGGAATTACTTGGTTGTTTGACTTGAAATTTTATATGGTAAAAAAATTGTGCAAGGGAGTAGTTAAGAGAGAGACTTAAATATTATCTTCATTGTTTACTAAGGTTTGATAAGGGAAATTAAATTGATTACTAATACTAAGGTTTGATAAGGGAAATTAAATTGATTACTAAGTTTGTTTAATGGATTCTCTGTATCAATTTGTAACATTTTTTTCTCCCCCCTTAAAAATAGTCCATTCATCGAAATTTGACATCATGTTTATTTGTATTTCAGTTAGCCAGCTGAGGGATATCGAAGGAGTACTAATCAGTAATCAGAAGGTCTAGGGTTCAAACCCTGGAAACTAACATAAACCACCAACATTATCCAAATTTTATTTATACCACAAACCTACATTGTTCAAATTCAAGAAAGTTGAAGTAAGTTTATTGTCTTGGAAAAATGAAGGAATAACTAAATCTTATTACATAGTTTTTTTATTTTTAATAACGGAAAATGTGAACATAATAAATAGGCGACACTTTATCTCAAACGTTTGCTGAATGAATGCAGGTAGTATGTGAGTGTCCTCCCCTTAGGGAAAGATGAAATTAAAGTCTAAGAAAGGATGGAAATCTATTGTACCTCTTCATTTAAAAGGAAAATCATCTGTGATTCGTTTTTCTTTATTTCGCAAAGTCAATTCAGCTAGCCATGGACCTGGAAAAACTCCAGTTTATCTCAATGTGTATGACCTGACACCCATGAATGGCTATGTGTATTGGGCCGGTTTTGGTATCTATCACTCTGGTGTCGAAGGTATGATTTAGGCTCCAATGTATCTATCACTCTTAATCTTGGCACATGACTTAAAGTAACTTGATTTTTTCTCAAATGTATTGGAATTTAATTTAGTTGATTCATATACACCGTCAATGTAAAGATTTTTTTACACTGCCAATCAATTATAATCGTCAAATCACTAAAAATGTTTGACTTTTATTATAATAACTGCTTTTAAAGTCAAACATATGATTGCTTGTGCCTTTGTTAACTATTGAGTTTTCGATGAGCGCTTCAAATATCTGATGAACTGTTAGAAGTCCCACATTGGCTAGAGATATGGTAAAGATAGCCTTTATAAGTATAGTGCAAACCTCAACTCTCAAGCTAGCTTTTGTGGTTGAGTATAGGCCTCATAAATTCTAATATGGTATCAGAGCCTATCCTAGATCCATTTGTTGTTTGTTGTGGAGACCTCCCATATTTGGGCCACCCGTTGTTGTTGATTTCACGTTCCAGCTTGTTCAGTTCTGGACGTGAGGGGTGTGTTAGAAGTCCCACATTGGCTAGAGATATGGTAAAGATGGCCTTTATAAGTATAGTGCAAACCTCAACTCTCAAGCTAGCTTTTGTGGTTGAGTATAGGCCTCATAAATTCTAATATGAACCTTACCTGTATGTTACAGTTCATGGTGTAGAATATGCATTTGGGGCTCATGACTACCCAACAAGCGGTGTTTTTGAGGTTGAACCTCGGCAATGCCCAGGCTTCAAGTTCAGGAAGTCAATATTCATCGGAACTACATCTTTGGATCCTGTTCAGGTCAGGGAGTTCATGGAATGCGAGTGTGCAAACTACAATGGCGACACATATCACTTAATTGCTAAGAACTGCAATCACTTCTGCAAAGACATATGCTACAAGCTGACGGGGAAATCGATTCCAACTTGGGTTAATCGGCTTGCCAAGCTAGGTATTTTACTAATCTTGTTTCGTTCGGATATTAGTTGACTTTTGCAGCATATTTGTTAACCATCCAAATATTTATCTTTGTGATACTTCTAAGATTCTTGTCCTTCTCACAATTTTGTTGAATCAGATTGTAATTGGGCTTAAGCTAGATGGTTAGAGATTACCGAATAGGAAAATAAAGATGTTGTAATCAATGTATTCAAAATCTCGAGTTCAATCATAAGATCATACAATTTCACGATCTTACTTGTCCTCCGCGATCCGGATCATCGACAAGATTGTACTCTGAGCAAAACTGGACTGAGATTGCGTGAAATCGCCCCTGGATCTTGTAGTTGAATAAAAAAAGTTAATTGACCGATTGAGAGCGAAGCTAACAATCATATTATGTTAACATAAATAATAGCTTCTTTTTATCTGTACCTTTATTTCTATATTCTTTGTTTTCTCAGTGCCGTAAGATAGTAGCATATATGATTCATCAGTTAAGGTCAAATTGACCGGGAGTACCCGAGTTCGCACTTTGGTTAGAACAACTTTTTAGCATTAATCTTTTGTGCTGACAACTTGTTGTGACAGGTTCAATTTGCAACTGCATTCTACCTGAGGCATTAAGAATTTCTGCTGTGAGGCATGATCCAAATTATGAAGCTAATGATAGTGAAAAGAAAAGGCTAAGAAGTGCTTTCAATTCATTGTCTTCAATTTCAATGCGTCAAAAGCAGCTATCAAAATCTTCGCTGTTTCTACAATCACCCTTAAGAGGTTGCTTGTCATCAAAATGGCCGTCATGGGAATTGAGCAAGTCTATTAATCGTTCCTTCAAAGAGAGGTAACTCTTTGTTTGTACTTTCAGAAAGGTATCAATGAATGAATGAGTGAATGAGATGCATGTTTGTAATTGTACCATCTCTTGTATTTATTATTTTTGAAGTAATGTACCATCTCTTGTCTGTTCTAGTCTATTGTAAGTAGATTTTGTAATGTAGGAATAGAATTCAGTACTCTAGGGTTTATCATTTTTTGTTTTGTTTTTGAAACAACCGATATTAGTAATTTCTATTGTTAATTCACATGTGATGTGCATCGACTACTTGCGCTAGATCCGGAAATTCTATGATTTAATATTCTATGACTCTATCAATTTGCAACTAAGAATTGTTCTTTCTGAAGCTATTGGACTAATGTCTGTTTTAAGCTTTTTTTGATAATTTTTTTACTTTTCCATTTGACATTTTTTTGTTCCTATTTATTCTTCTATTATCTTTTTGTACTTTAAACTCTGTTTTGGGGGTGGTTTTCTGTTTTGAAATTTTCAAAAACTAAGTTAGTCAATGATTCGGTTAAACACAAATTGTTAGGTTTTTAATTACTAAAACATGTAAATAAAAGTGATTGAGGCCAAACGCAGAACTTAGATACTTGGACACCCCAAAACATTTAAAGTGATTTAGATACTTTTCAAGTGTCCTACAAAATTTAGCCATAATTACCATTGATTAAACACGTAGATAAAATGTGTTTGTGATTGTTATTGATTATTCAAATATTGTTCAAGTTTTGATCAAACTTAGATACTTGTCTCCTAATCAATAATACACAATTGATTTTTCTTCTCGATCACCAAGAACACAACTAACCAACAACACGCATGATACCACCGATAAATATATTATGATGTTTTTTAAATTTAAACATTAAATTTTAAATATTAATAAATCATATACAATAGATTTTTTCTTATTATCATGTATTAAATATGACTCTTTGAGTCATGCATATCAATCATCAAAAACACAATCAACCAACTATATACATAACACCACCGATATATGTTTTAAAAGAATTTATTCTCTTTAATTCTTCATGTATTAAATGAATCTTAGATTTTTTTTTTTTTTTTTTGTCAAAAATGAATCTTAGATTTATACATGTCATATGGTAAAAAATGGTTGTAAATACTAATTCTTATTACATTTATATATTATGTACTACCTCCGTCCCTAATTATAAGACTCTGTTTGACAAAAATGTACTATTCATTTACCTTTTTTTTACCGTATTTTTTTAATAATATATAAATGTAAATATTAGCATATAAGATCTTGTTCAATTTGTTTTATTGAGTATTTTCAAAATATTAAATTTTTATAATTTTTACTAATAGACAATTAAATATATTAGTGATCAAAATTGTGCATTGACTGACGTACGTGCAGTGGTCAAACAGATCTTATAATTAGGGACGGATGTAGTATTTATCAAATAATTGATTTTATACAATTTTGTAACATTCCATTAATATATTTTTTTTGGAGAACCTAGATAAAAAAACATAACAAATATTAATTATTTATCTGATCTCTTATTTATCTTCATATATTCTTCTGCAAGCGCTACCTTACTTGTATAGAAAAACAAAACTCACCTCTAACTATTTAGAAATAGTATAGAAAAAAAATGTGCTTCTGGATGGAGTTTTTTTGTATTTGTAAAGTGAAAGTGATATGAAATATATGTTTTATAGGAAGATGACTCTTTTAAAATATAGTTTTATATAGAGAATGCTCTCATACTCTATATTCGTATTTGTGGCTTTATCGCTCTATAAATAGAGCTAAGTTGTAGTACAAAATATATGTTAAACTATCTCTCTGCAAAATATGAATTCTTAAAAAAAAAAAAAATCTAAAACATTTAAATAGAAATATGAATTATAACTCCTAATATCTTATTTTATATCTAAATCTAAAAACCTTTTATTAAAAAAAAATTATCGCTTTTCTTTCTTAAAAACAAATTTTTGGTCCGGACCGAGAATTTTAAATATTTGAAAAAGGTATAAAATCTAAAAATTGATAACAATTAAAATAGTAATTTGAGCGTTTAAGAAAGAATTTGAAACAATGATAATGGTTGAGTATATGAGTTTTGATATCGTCAAGGGATATTGCAATTGCAACACGTAGCGGAAGGTGGTGTAGCAGTGGAGACGCCATCAACAACACAGTAGGCGCCATTGTTAAAACTTTTATTTCAAGTCTTTTCGTTATGACTAGGTCAATCACTCAAATGAATTATTATAATTTAAGGTTCTGTTTGGTGCACAGGATAAACTAAACATATTTCTGTTCAAAGTTTTGCCTCTGCAACTCACTCTCTTCTTTGATTCCACCTCTCTCTCTCCTCCCTCCCTCCCTTTCTCCTCTTTCTGTAATTTTTATCCAATATAAATTTCTTTGCTGTTGTAACTTGATTGAAAATTTATAATTTTTATCCAATATAAATTTCTTTGCTGTTGTAACTTGATTGAAAATTTTGTATAAGTTTGATTGCGTTTCCTTTTGTTCCTTTTAATTATTAGTACGATCGATTTTAGTAATGTACGATTGTTTTGCCATTCTTTGCTTATCTCCTTTTGTTCGTGTTTCAATCCTTATTTTTGTGGGTCTAGGGTAACGTTTTTTTTTTTCTTTTGATCAGAAGGGTAACGTTGATTATAAAGAAAATATTTTTGTGATTTTATAATACCTTTATATGATAAGTGTCTCATTATGGTACAACTACTATGCAACCGAGCTAATAGCTCATATTATTATGCTCTTATAAATAAAGAAAATATTATTTTACATTGCATCAATAGAACACTGCATCAATTACTCCGTTGATGGACGTAGTTTTAAGGGGATAAGAAGCTGTTTCCCTTTAAAGAGATTAATTTATTTTACATTGTATCATATTATTATTATTATTATTATTATTATTATTATTATTATTATTATTATTATTATTATTATTATTATTATTATTATTATTATTACTAGGGATAAACCCGTGCGTTGCACGGGTTTGATTAAAATATAAAATTAAAATATTTTTATAAATAAAAAAAAATAATTGCGATAACTATAATCACATATAGTTAAATAATAGATATTATTTTAAAATATGATTATATTTAATATTAGTATATGAGTAAAAAAAAAATTGTTTAGAAATATTAGATTTTTTATTAATTTATATCGTAGTTTGTTTACATTTTAATGTAATAGATCTCTTATAATATTTCATAAGTTTGAAAGGATGTATCATTTTTTATTTTATTAGTGTAATAATATAAGATTTTAGTTTTCTTTATATGAGTTGCAATTTTATAGTCAAATGTCACTTTGTTTTTTATTTTTGATGTATCCCTTATTTTATTATTTTCAACAAGAGTTGGAGGCATACCTAATTATACTTGTAGACAATATTGCTCATGAAAAATGTTACAAAAAGTTTTGATTATAGAATATGATTCATATATGGTGGCTTTGACTATTTGTTCCACGTGTTCTCATTTTTTGAAAATTATGTATCAAATAGCATATTTTGCTTACTACGTTCTATGCAATTTAAGGTTCCAAATAGCTTATCTACTTACTCATCTCTCGTTTTCTTGGAGTTTATTCTCACTTATTCACTTGGTGAAATTTTATTCCAACTTTATTAGTCCCAATTTTTTAGTCTATTGTTTGGTTCACTTTTTTTTTTTGCTTGGTCCTTTTGTTTTTGGTTTGTTTTTCTTTTTCTTGGTGAGGTTTGTGTCCCTTCAAAATTATTGTTAGTTTTTGTCCCTCTTATTTAATATTTTCTCGAACATTTATTTTCTTATTATATTATATAAACTTGAATATTTATTGTTGTCAATATATAAGTTTGGACGAAGATTTTATATATTTGAATTTTGGTTAAGGTAAAGAAAGTCTTATAGATGAATTTAAGATTTAACATATGTCATCTTCTTATTTGCTTAAAAAAATTTCATCTTTCTTATAAATATTCCACTATTTTATTTTCAGCCGTAACGTAAACATTCTTTTAGAATATGTAATTAATTTATCCAAAAAGTTATATTATTACGTAAATTAAATTAATAATTTTTGAATTATTGGTGAATTTTAGTTGTGTGTAAATATGTTTAAATATATGTGTGATTATATTTTCTAAATATATGTAAATATATTTTAACATCTACGGTTTTAATAATTTCTAAAATTTATTTTGACAAATGAGCATCAACAATTTTTATTTAATAATTTTTGTCTTTTTTAATTTAATTTAGAAAGTTTTTAGTACAATTCTAAGTGGGAGGAAAAAGTATTTAGCACAATTTCTAAACTAACATGTTTTTAGCACAATTCTTTTCATCGATTCATTTTATGGTTGTAAGAATAAGATGGCATGCGTAGATTAAAATAGGACCGTCCATTAAAATTCATATATACTCATATTGAACCATCCAGATTTAGGCAAGTGTTATACGATAAATGCATGAAGATTATATATTTGGACAACCTCTAAGTCAATTTGAATCAATATAACTTCTTGCATGTATTACAATTATAAAAACCGCATGACTTGAGTGTCAACTACAAAAAAAAAAAAAACTTATTTTAATTTCTACTTTGTTTTTGTTTCTATATTTCTCTTGATCGAGATCAAGTAGATCACATACACATTGTAGACAATATAGTATTTAAAAATGAGACACATATTTATATTTCTAAATTATTTGGATTGTCCTCTTTTAATTGAATTCCTCCAACATCAATATACCCTCGATCTATATAAATTTTAAGGCACTTCAAAATCAATAAATAGAAGTCTCTTTTATCCTCTTCAACTTATTCACATGAAAATAATTAATTATATTTCCATTAATCAACAATTTTTTATACAAATCTTTTACCTTATATAAAATAATAAATGAAAAGGAAAATAAGAAACAAATAAGCTAAAACATTAGACTAATAAAATAATAAATGAAAAAGAAAAGTTGTCTAATTACAAACATTATATCAATAAAAAAAATGATGGTTTACAAACTGCCATTAGAGTTAAATACACATCCTTACATGAGGTGTCATTTCATAGGCTTTATAAGGAGCAAAGATGCAACGTAAGCAAAAATATAAGTATGTTTTATCCTGTTCTCCTCCTTCACATGAAAAAATAGTCATATTCATATTAATCGATTCAACTCAAAGTTTAATTAATCATCGAACAAAACACCGGTTGATATTTAAAAAAATATCCAACCTAAAAAAGAAATAAAAAAATGATTAGAGATGTTCTAAACTCAGAGTAATAGAAAAATTTCAATTTACAAACATATTAATAGGCAACTATCACATATATGTATATCAATTTCTTAATCAATCACATGTAGAAATACCTGATATTCTAAGAGGTTAGACACCATCACATACCAATGGCAAAAACCAATATACTTATGATGTAACTATATATATATGCACACAATAGCTTTTAAATCAATTCAAGACACTATAATGTGTAACTTTAAGATATGGAAGTGAAGATGCATAACTTTTTCTCATGGAGATGTTAGACAAAGAAACCACAGAGTTTTTGCCATGAGATAGATAAATTAAAATTTTGTTAAAACATAGAAGGTAGACTTCCTTGTATGGTGGTGGTGATAATTAGCTTTTGGGTTAACTTTATATAGAGCTTGTGTTTGATAATTAGCTAAATTTACATATTCAATATTAGTGTCTCCAAGAATTCTTTGTTTTCAATTGCATTAATAGGAAATTGTAACATACAATATATATTTTAATAAGATATTGCAATGTAATTAAAACAATAACATGATGCATCATTCCACCTTTCATTACTTGCATTTCATTTTTATCTCAATTCAACAACAATAAATTGTGTTAGTTTTTTTTAATATATTATTATTGTTTATTATTTATTATTAGAGTAACTCTATTATATGAAATATGAAAATGTTTTAATAAAGATTGTATACTTTTCTTATAGAGTGTCACATCATCACAATAACTTATATGTCTAAGTAGAGTCATAAAATTAGAAGTATGATCCCTTTTAATTCATTAGGCTAAGTAGAAGTATGATCCCTTTGGTTTCAAGCAATCCCTTCTAAACAATATAAGTAATGAAGAATGATCCCTTTTTAATTCATTTAGTATTGAAAGAATATATTTCAAGCAAGAGAGACACACATTTTTTTTATTATTAAATTCAGTTCTTTAAGGGATTGATCAAAAGAGGTTTGGAATATCAAAGTGAGTCACTTGCTTGAAATATAATGATTCCTTTTTTTATTAGTATTGAAAGAATTCCAATAGTCATGAATATTTTGTGGTTATATAAATCTTATATATTAGTTGGTCCATTTTAATTTAATAATTTTTCATTTTAGTTAGTTGGTCCTTTGTAAGAAGTTATATAGTGATAATTTGATATATTGATAATTAAAATAAAAATGATTTAATTAAAGATAATTAAAATTAAAATGATTTAATTAAAGGAGATGATGAAAAGGTTATATAGTGATAATTTGATATATTGATAATTAAAATTAAAATGATTTAATTAAAGATAATTAAAATTAAAATGATTTAATTAAAGGAAATGATGAAAATGTTTTTTAATAGAGATTGTAAACTTTTCTTATAGAGTGCCACATCATCAAAATACTTGATTGTGAGCAACTCAACATTCCTTTTACTTGTAAAAGATAAAAGATTTTAAGGCACTTCAAAATCAATAAAAAGAAGTCTCTTTTATCCTCTTCAACTTATTTACATGAAAAAAATTAATTATATTCCCATTAATCAACAATTTTTTATACAAATCTTTTACCTTATATAAAATAATAAATGAAAAAGAAAATAAGAAACAAATAAGCTAAAACATTAGACTAATAAAATAATAAATGAAAAAGAAAAGTTGTCTAATTACAAACATTATATCAATTAAAAAAAAATGATGGTTTACAAACTGCCATTAGAGTTAAATACACATCCTTACATGAGGTGCCATTTCATAGGCTTTATAAGGAGCAAGGATGCAACGTAAGCAAAAATAGAAGTATGTTTTATCCTGTTCTCCTCCTTCACATGAAAAAATAGTCATATTCATATTAATCGATTCAACTCAAAGTTTAATTAATCATCGAACAAAACACCGGTTGATATTTTAAAAAATATCCAACCTAAAAAAGAAATATAAAAAATGATTAGAGATGTTCCAAACTCAGATAGAAAAATTTCAATTTACAAACATATTAATAGGCAACTATCACATATATGTATATCAATTTCTTAATCAATCACATGTAGACATACCTGATATTCTAAGAGGTTAGACACCATCACCTACCAAGAACAAAAACCAATATACTTACGATGTAACTATATATATGCACACAATAATTTTATTTGATTAAATGATTATTTCGCTAGGGGTAAACCCGTGCGTTGCACGGGTTCGATTAAAATATATAACTAAAATAATTTTATAAATGAAAAATAATAATTGTAATAAGTTTAATCACACATAATTAAAACATAATTAATTTAAAATATGATCATGTTTAATATTAGTATATGTATATAAAAAAAAAGTTGTTTAGAAATATTAGATTTTATTTATTTATATCATAGTTTTGTTTATATTTTAATGTAATAGATCTCTTATAATATTTTATAAATTTGAAGGGATACATCATATTTTATTTTAATTGTGTGCTCCTATAAGATCTTAGGTTTTCTTTATATGAATGACAACTTTACAGTCATATGTCACTTTGCTTTTTATTTTTTTATGTCTCCGTTATTGTATTTTCAATAACAGTTGGAGGCATGCGTACATACATACTTTTTTTTATCACGTGATCTCGTTTTTTTGAAAATTACGTATCAAATAACTTAACCGGCCGTTTACTCCCTTATATGCAATTTAAGGCACCAAATAGCTTTTCTACTTACTTCTCTTTTGGTCTTTTGAAGTTTCTCCTCACATATTCATTTGGTGAAATTTTATCCCGACTTTATTAGTCCCAATTTTTTTAGAATATTGTTTAGTTTACATTTTTTTTCTTAGTCTTTTTTTGTTTTGGTTTGTTTTTTCTTTTTTATGGTAAAGTTTGTGACCCTACAAATTTATTTTTAGTTTTTGTGTCTCTTATTTAATAATATTTGCTTGAATATTTAGTGTATTTTTGTTATAATATATATAAGGCTAAATTGTAGTTTTGGCCCCCCACGTTTTATAATTGTGCGATTTTGGCCCCCCAAATTTCAAATGAGCGATTTGGTCCCCCACGTTTGCCCCCTTTTGCATTTCTTGGTCCCCCTGACTATTTTGACCAAAAACCTGCTGACATCGAATACTTTTGACACGTGTCTTAATTGTATTGGCCAACCAAAATTTATTATTTTTTTTTAAAAAAAAAAATTTAAGGAAAGGTCACGTGACTCTTTTTTTGTTGGGGTTAATTATTTATTTTTTAAAAAAAATTTGTAAAAATCAACAATAAAAAGCCTTAATTTTAGCAATCAGATGTTAGAGTTTTCTAACCAAAATTGCGATTTAAGACTACCAACAGAGGCACTAACATCTGATTGTTAAATTAAGACTTTTAATTGTTGTTTTTTACAATTTGTAAAAAAAAAAAATTAATCCCAACATAAAAAGAGTCACGTGACCTTTCCTTAAATTTTCTTATAATTTTGGTTGGCCAATACAATTAAGACACGTGTCAAAAATATTCCATGTCAGCAGGTTTTTGGTCAAAATAGTCAAGGGGGACCAAGAAATGCAAAAGGGGGCAAACGTGGGCGGGCCAAAATCGCTCATTTGAAACTTGGGGGGCCAAAATCGCACAATTATGAAACGTGGGGGGCCAAAACTGCAATTTAGCCTATATATAAACCTTAAATACTTTTTGTTGCCAATATATAAGTTTGGATGATGATTTCATATATTTGAATTTAGGTTCAGTTATTTGGCTCAGGTAAAGAAAGTTTATTTTGCATGTCTCCCGAGAGGTCACTTGGTTGAGGAGTTAATCTTCAACCTAGAGGAACTTGGTTCGAGACCCGACACCCGAAAAAGAAAGTTTATTTTAGAAGAATTTAACATCTCATCTTATTATTTGCTTAAAAATGTTATATTATTCTTATAAATATCTCTCTATATTTATTTTGGGCCGTAAATACTCTTAAATCATATTCTCAAAGTCCTACATATATGTTTCAATCATATTTTTCGTTTATTATAAGCAATTGTTAAATAATTATGACTATCTATTTTAACAAAATTAAAAATAGATGATAGTTTTTGTAACTTGAAAGTTGTCCTAAGTTAATATTATTAGTGGTGTGAAATTATAATATTTTTATTATATGCAAAATTTTAAAATTCTAAATTATTATTATTTTGTTGTAGGTATAATTTTTTTTCAAGTAAATGCATGCATGATAGAATTGTAATTTACAATTAAATACGTAAACTGGTTGTATATGACATGCAATTAAAACTCAATATGAAAATGAAAGGTCCCATGAATAAAAACTAAACCTTTCAATATTCATTACTTTTAGTCATCATTAATTAAATAGAATGAATAAGAAAGGGGAGAAGTTACAAATGAGTATTAGGATTTTTTTTTAGAAGTGTCACATTGTCATAAGTAATGCAAGCTAAATATCATGTCAAAGTCATTATCATTATCACAATTCACACAATGCTTACATAATTTAGTCTGAATATATAAGTTTAAAGTATCCCTGAAATTAGAAGATTTGAACTTCACCACAATGCTTGCATAATTTATCTAACCGTCTATGAATGTAGAGGAAAAACGTGAGTATAAACATATACTCACATTTAGTTATAAAGGCTATGGACCCATGTTATAATAGTGGTTATAACATTCTTTTCTTTTTTTAAATGAACTAAAATTTAGAATTGAAAGTGAATTCCTTCAAAACATAGATGAAAATTATAAAAAAAAATGAATCACTTGCACCAAACATATTGATGCTATAAATTTATTATCTAACTATTGGAAAATTCTTCAAACATCATATATCTCAATCCTCTAAATCTTCCACAACTTTCTTGCTCCATAATATTAGTTGACTCTTTATTAGATACAATTTGAGAAAGGAATATATTTTGTCATCTTACATGGAATGAAGCCTCTTAAAAATTATCATTGGTTCTATGTTCTTGATAACAAAAGAACAACCAATATCAGTAAATAAATGAGAAAAATAAGATTGTTTACTTACAACCATTGTTATGATAAAAAAAAAATTAAAGATTTAAATGACAATAATTTGATAAGAGTAATTGAGAATACCGACCTTTTCATCCATTAGCATTCTATCTACAGTGAAAAATTATTTCTTCCAAGCTACAAATGAAGAACAAAAACTAAACATTAGTACATATGAATATTGTAGGATAACAAAAACTAAACATTAGTATATATAGCACCATGTAGAAATAAACTCAAAGATTGAGTGAAATTGTCAAATGTTAAGATTTAGGAATGAGTAGAAAATGAATGTGAGGTGGTGGTTATAAAGAGTGTGAGAGAGTGAAAGTCACTAAACTTTTCTACTTTGTAAGTTATATTTGGAGGAATGTTAAAGGATGCATACAATTATGATGATGCTAAATAATGCATTAGTTTTTTTTAAAAAAATTTAATTTAATAAATTAAAAGAGACAATATTAAGATTTTAATAGAGATTAGGAACTATTTTTTAGAGTGCCACATCATCACAATGCTTGCTTATGAGCAACTCAACCTTCCTTTTACTAGTAAAAGATAAAAGATAAAAGATTAATATTAGTAGGTGAAGGAAACAAAAGGATGCACACAATATGCTTTGGAGATAATTGGACAAAGACACTAAATTGTGGTTACAAATACTATTAATTAATTGAGAGTTACATAATAAAGTAGATGAGGGAAATGCAAAGACAAAAGATGTTATAGACCATTGATTGTCAACAAAAAAAATAACAAAAATGAATCATTGATTTGAAGTATGAATTATAATCAACAAATAAATTTCGATCCATTAGTCTGCTCTATAATAATAATTTTTTTAGTAATTATAACTTGAAAAGATAAAAAATAATCAGAAAAGTGAATAAATAAATTAGTTGGAAATAAATTTATAAAATATTATAATTTCAAACAATAAATAAATATAAAATAATTCAACAAATAAAAGAATTTACTTTTATTTATCTCTAATATTAACTACTATGCAAAACACTCATTAAAATTATTTTAAAAAATAATAGGATAATAAGAAATTAATAAAAATTGTTAAATGTCAAATTATTAATTTAGATTTTGCATTAGTACAATCTTTTTAAAAAAGTAGTATAATTTTTTTATTAGTGAAGCAAAGAAATTACTTTTGGATTTGGTAACCATAATTTTGTAAGAAGTTTTTTTTTTTTTTTTACGATAATTGTATATAGTGATAATTTGATAATTAAAATGATTTAAAAAAGAGATGATGAAAATGTTTTAATAGAGATTGTAAACTTTTCTTATAGAGTGTCACATCATCACAATGCTTGCTTATGAGCAACTCAACATTTTTGGCATATATAAAGTTTTATTAAAAATAGAAGTCAATTTCGAAAATGATTTTTGTTACAAAAATGTGTTAACAAAAATGTGTTAACTAGTAAAAGGAAGGTTGAATTGCTCATAGGCTTTCATTGTGATGATGTGTCATACTTTAGAGAACTTCTTATATCTATTTAAAATTTGTCTCACAATTTATTTTGTGTGTCCATTCATCCTCCAAAGTAATTATCTATATGTTACAATAATAATGGCTCCCAATAATAATGAAAGAAAGAAAAGAAAAAAAAAAGACAAATTACAAAAAGAACAATGAATAGATATATGCTCTTTCATATTTTACACTACCAAACATAAAATATAAATCATGCATGTGTAAATATGATTTGCAATTTGCAAAAATTTACTTTAAATAAACCAAATAAAAAAATTACTCCTCAAAAAAATTTCATGCTTGACAAAATAAATTTTATGAAAAAAAAATACTTTAGTTGTTGAGTTGCTCACAAGCATGCATTGTGATGATGTGACACTCTATAAGAAAAGTTTATAATCTCTATTAAAACCTTTTCATATTTCATATAATAGAGTTACTCTAATAATAATATATTATTAAAATATATATTGTATGTTACAATTCCCTATTAATGCAATTGAAAACAAAGAATTCTTGGAGACACTAATATTGAATATGTAAATTTAGCTAATTATCAAACACAAACTCTATATAAAGTTAACCCAAAAGCTAATTATCACCACCACCATATCAGGAAGTCTACCTTCTATGTTTTAACAAAATTTTAATTTGTCTATCTCATGGCAAAAACTCTATGGTTTCTTTGTCTAACATCTCCATGAGAAAAAGTTATGCATCTTCACCTTCCATATGTTATAGTTACACATTATAGTGTCTTGAATTGATTTAAAAGCTATTGTGTGCATATATATAGTTACATCGTAAGTATATTGGTTTTTGTCCTTGGTAGGTGATGGTGTCTAACCTCTTAGAATATCAGGTATGTCTACATGTGATTGATTAAGAAATTGATATACATATATGTGATAGTTGCATATTAATATGTTTGTAAATTGAAATTTTTCTATTAATCTGAGTTTGGAACATCTCTAATCATTTTTTATATTTCTTTTTTAGGTTGGATATTTTTTAAAATATCAACCGGTGTTTTGTTCGATGATTAATTAAACTTTGAGTTGAATCGATTAATATGAATATGACTATTTTTTCATGTGAAGGAGAAGAACAGGATAAAACATACTTCTATTTTTGCTTACGTTGCATCATTGCTCCTTATAAAGCCTATGAAATGGCACCTCATGTAAGGATGTGTATTTAACTCTAATGGCAGTTTGTAAACCATCATTTTTTTTAATTGATATAATGTTTGTAATTAGACAACTTTTCTTTTTCATTTATTATTTTATTAGTCTAATGTTTTAGCTTATTTGTTTCCTATTTTCTTTTTCATTTATTATTTTATATAAGGTAAAAGATTTGTATAAAAAATTGTTGATTAATGGGAATATAATTAATTTTTTTCATGTAAATAAGTTGAAGAGGATAAAAGAGACTTCTTTTTATTGATTTTGAAGTGCCTTAAAATCTTTTACAAGTAAAAGGAATGTTGAGTTGCTCACAATCAAGTATTTTGATGATATGGCACTCTATAAGAAAAGTTTACAATCTCTATTAAAAAACATTTTCATCATTTCCTTTAATTAAATCATTTTAATTTTAATTATCTTTAATTAAATCATTTTAATTTTAATTATCAATATATCAAATTATCACTATATAACCTTTTCATCATCTCCTTTAATTAAATCATTTTAATTTTAATTATCTTTAATTAAATCATTTTTATTTTAATTATCAATATATCAAATTATCACTATATAACTTCTTACAAGGGACCAACTAACTAAAATGAAATTATCTATATGTTACAATAATAATGGCTCCCAATAATAATGAAAGAAAGAAAAAAAAAAAAAAGACAAATTACAAAAAGAACAATGAATAGATATATGCTCTTTCATATTTTACACTACCAAACATAAAATATAAATCATTCATGTGTAAATATGATTTGCAATTTGCAAAAATTTACTTTAAATAAATAAACCAAATAAAAAAATTACTCCTCAAAAAACTTTCATGCTTGACAAAATAAATTTTATGAAAAAAAAATACTTTAGTTGTTGAGTTGCTCACAAACATGCATTGTGATGATGTGACACTCTATAAGAAAAGTTTATAATCTCTATTAAAACCTTTTCATATTTCATATAATAGAGTTACTCTAATAATAATAATAAATTAAAATATATATTGTATGTTACAATTCCCTATTAATGCAATTGAAAACAAAGAATTCTTGTAGACACTAATATTGAATATGTAAATTTAGCTAATTATCAAACACAAGCTCTATATAAAGTTAACCCAAAAGCTAATTATCACCACCACCATATCAGGAAGTCTACCTTCTATGTTTTAACAAAATTTTAATTTGTCTATCTCATGGCAAAAACTCTATGGTTTCTTTGTCTAACATCTCCATGAGAAAAAGTTATGCATCTTCACCTTCCATATGTTATAGTTACACATTATAGTGTCTTGAATTGATTTAAAAGCTATTGTGTGCATATATATAGTTACATCGTAAGTATATTGGTTTTTGTCCTTGGTAGGTGATGGTGTCTAACCTCTTAGAATATCAGGTATGTCTACATGTGATTGATTAAGAAATTGATATACATATATGTGATAGTTGCATATTAATATGTTTGTAAATTGAAATTTTTCTATTAATCTGAGTTTGGAACATCTCTAATCATTTTTTATATTTCTTTTTTAGGTTGGATATTTTTTAAAATATCAACCGGTGTTTTGTTCGATGATTAATTAAACTTTGAGTTGAATCGATTAATATGAATATGACTATTTTTTCATGTGAAGGAGGAGAACAGGATAAAACATACTTCTATTTTTGCTTACGTTGCATCATTGCTCCTTATAAAGCCTATGAAATGGCACCTCATGTAAGGATGTGTATTTAACTCTAATGGCAGTTTGTAAACCATCATTTTTTTTAATTGATATAATGTTTGTAATTAGACAACTTTTCTTTTTCATTTATTATTTTATTAGTCTAATATTTTAGCTTATTTGTTTCCTATTTTCTTTTTCATTTATTATTTTATATAAGGTAAAAGATTTGTATAAAAAATTGTTGATTAATGGGAATATAATTAATTTTTTTCATGTAAATAAGTTGAAGAGGATAAAAGAGACTTCTTTTTATTGATTTTGAAGTGCCTTAAAATCTTTTACAAGTAAAAGGAATGTTGAGTTGCTCACAATCAAGTATTTTGATGATGTGGCACTCTATAAGAAAAGTTTACAATCTCTATTAAAAAACATTTTCATCATTTCCTTTAATTAAATCATTTTAATTTTAATTATCTTTAATTAAATCATTTTAATTTTAATTATCAATATATCAAATTATCACTATATAACCTTTTCATCATCTCCTTTAATTAAATCATTTTAATTTTAATTATCTTTAATTAAATCATTTTTATTTTAATTATCAATATATCAAATTATCACTATATAACTTCTTACAAGGGACCAACTAACTAAAATGAAATTATCTATATGTTACAATAATAATGGCTCCCAATAATAATGAAAGAAAGAAAATAAAAAAAAAAGACAAATTACAAAAAGAACAATGAATAGATATATGCTCTTTCATATTTTACACTACCAAACATAAAATATAAATCATGCATGTGTAAATATGATTTGCAATTTGCAAAAATTTACTTTAAATAAATAAACCAAATAAAAAAATTACTCCTCAAAAAAATTTCATGCTTGACAAAATAAATTTTATGAAAAAAAAATACTTTAGTTGTTGAGTTGCTCACAAGCATGCATTGTGATGATGTGACACTCTATAAGAAAAGTTTATAATCTCTATTAAAACCTTTTCATATTTCATATAATAGAGTTACTTGTAAGACCCATAATCCTGTAGGTTCTGGTCCTGGCGCAACGCGCGCAGGCTTGGTTTGTGAGGGTTGACTTTTGTTGACTTTTTAGGGATTTTTGCACCCGGAACCTATTTTGCTTAGTTTTTCGCGTAGATTTCGATTCCGAAGTTTGTTTGTTGAGCTAAGGAATGATTTTTAGGTTCTTCGATTGAAAGACCATGGGTTGTGGATAGGTTAATTAGGGTTCGAAGGTTATTAGTTCGAGTATCGTCGTTATAACGACATAGTTTGCTGAGATCGTGCCTGTTTTGTGCTCGAGTGTCGGAATGGCACGGGGTTTATTTTCTTAGAAACGAGATGGAGCCGTCCCTCGATTCTTTCGTAACGAATTATTTTATTTGATTAAATTTCTATATTTTTTTCTTATTTCAATTTTTAAACTATAACGAATTGAATCAAATATTATTTATATTACATGGTTACTACTATACAATAATTGTTACAAGCTTCTAAAAATCAAATGCTCGTGCCTTTGTGTGTTTCCCATCTAGTTGGTAGTGGTTGTTATCTCTCACTAAGTCTTTGTGACTTACCCCTTCTTCTTACATTTTTTCATATTTCCAGTCAGCTGAGTAGCAAGTTGTTAGCTCATTCAAATCTTCATCAGTCTCACTCTTTTGGTAGGCCTCCTTTATGGAAGGCAAATTTGTATATATATCTTTTGGTTTGATCGAATATCTGCAGCTATTTTGAGTCTAGGAATATTTCATTTTGGGATGTATAAAGTTAAGAACGTAAATGTTGAAACTTTGACTAGTGATGTATATGCTGCAAACAGGGTTTATTTTGATTTGGAAATATTGAAAATACATGTGATTTTGTCGAAATTTTAGTAAATTTTATTTTTGAAGTAAATGGTCATTTTGGAAATCTTATATTTATTGTTAAATTCGGTCATTAGGCTTGCCGGACTTGTATTAGTTCGTGCGCCGGTCACGATTCGTGTTGGGTCGTGACAGGCCGCTACCCGAGTAGCAGAATAATCGGTGGTCAATTCTCCTTCACTAGTCAAAGGTCTATCAAGTGGTCAATTTTAATTGGCCACCTGTGCGACCAAATTTGCTATATAAAAGAAGGCCTTCAGTTATTTGAGGTCTCACACCTGTGTTTCTCTTCTTTTGTTTCTTTTTCTTTATTCAGTAATGTTAGTTTGTTTAGTTTTTGCTATTTCGCGTGTAATGGTTGTTTAGTCCTTCGTCGGCTAATCATATCGCATACCGATATTGTTTAGTCACCATGGTTGGGTGCGGTATGTTATTCAACGATGAAATTTTTGTGTCCTAATTGGGCACAATATGATTAGCCGAAGGGTTCAATGATGAATCGTTAAAATATGATAGTTGATCTAATGTTGTCGGTACGACCGAAGCCAAAAACCTGACGACCCTGCAAAACTTTTTGGTCCATGCTTGAAGATGGATCTAGGCATTTGGAGTTTCGTGTACCTTGTTGAAAATTTCGACTAAACAGTCAATCTTCACTTCGGGGACAAAAAATCACAAGAGGAGGCTGTTTAATTTATTTAATTAGCAATTGAGATTTTGGATGTAATATTTAAATTGATGTAATTTTTGTGTCTAATGTTTTAATAAAAAAAATGAACTTAATTTTGTTTTAGTTGTAATGAAAATAATAAAAATATTCCTATTCTTTTTTTAAAAAACCAAAGGTATCCTCCACGCGCAACTGCGGAGACTAATCCACTCGAGGTAACTGTGATCCATTTAAGGGGTTTGACCTCTCCAACAAATGTTTCTCCATACGCACCGACCGGGGATCAAACCCAGGACCAAATAGTTAAGGGACCCAAATATCCACCACTTGT
Organism: Trifolium pratense; assembly: GCF_020283565.1. Classification (NCBI taxonomy): domain Eukaryota; kingdom Viridiplantae; phylum Streptophyta; class Magnoliopsida; order Fabales; family Fabaceae; genus Trifolium; species Trifolium pratense. The sequence continues at coordinate 41,613,826 of NC_060059.1, read as the reverse complement.
GTCACACTATGTTGGTAAAATATTCCTATTCTAATTCACATTTTAGAGTGTGAACCATATCCAGACCAGAATGTAGGAAAAAAATGCATCATCCCCGCCTATTGACATTGGTCATATACACTAACCATTTTACATCAAAATATCAAAAAGTGATTATTAGTAAAAAAAAATGATATACAATTTAACTAATTGTGTTAGATCTACTATGTCAGCCACACTACTATCATCTTCAACCTTCACAACATCACCGTATTTCTCAATATCTATAACATCTTCTCTTGTTGAGATGTGACAAAATCTTCAATTATATCACATACCTGAGCACAAATGAGAGCATTATTTATTAGGCCTCATTGACAATATTTACATGAAATGGTTGGCATTGAAGTTAAAATGCATTCCGATTTTGAAAATTGCTTTCCCCCCCCCCCCCCATTGTTTCCTCCAAGGCCCCCCAAAGTGACCATTTTGACCCTATAAATGCGTTTGGACTCTAGAATCCGAAATTTGTTTGTTATGGTCCATACAATCCGAAATCAGTTTAAACAAGCAATTGGCTGGTTATGTTTGCCTTGTACGTGATGTTTTGCCCAGGAAAACCTGGGTTTGGACTGTACAATCCGAACGTCCTTATTTTTAACGGTTTTGGAGTATGGAAGCCGAAACTTGTTTGATATGGACCATACAATCCGAAACCAGTTTAAACAAGCCATTGGCTGGCTATGCCTGACTTGTACATCGTTGATGATTTGCCCAGGAAAACTTGATTTTGGACTGTACAATCCGAAATGCTTTGATTTTTAAAATTTTGCATCATTTCGGATTCTACCAACCGGAAACGCTCATATTCGGTGTGTAGGATCCGAATAGAGTCTATATAGCCTATATTTCAGAAGTTGCACTTTCATAACCACTTGGACACTCAATTGGGAGCTTTGGAGCTAGGTCAATTTTTTTGGCGTATCAGAGACTTGAAAGCAACGTTTATTCACTCAAAGAGGGGCGCAATACTCAATCGGAGTCCTACAAGAGGTAATAAGCACTTTAAATCGTTAATTTTTTCAATTTTCATGGTTTGATGATCGCAGTCGCGTTTGGCTCATACAATCCGAACCCATTTCCGATCCCACATGCCAAACTGGACAGCTTTTTAAAATTTTGAAATTTATTGTGATAGGTAGGGTTTGTGATGGCCGAACCTCCGTTTGAAATGAAACCAAACATCGATGAACCCGACATTGCACAACCTAATGTAGTTGAACCCGCAAATATTTTGGTTAACACTGCCAATTATTTTTTTAAGTGTGAAAAGTATAAGGTCCGAGATGAGATGATCGAATGGTGCAAAAAAGAGCTATAAAAGCTGGATTTACTATGGTGATTGTGAAATCAAATATGGGGCATATCCTTGCAACGGCCTACAACCGCGTTGTAGTTTTATTAACTAAACACGAGATTGGTTATTGTGAAACCTATTTTCCACTGCGCGGTCGTCCACCGTTGGATCCATCTGCACGCATTGTGTGTGTTGGTATGGTTCCAAACCATTTTGTGTATGTTAAATTGAAGGTTGGGTGTCCACTGCCTCCAACTTGTAAGGAATGGAAAAATCATAGGGCGCCAGAGGCTGAGACTTGGGAGGATACATTTATGGACCGGATGGTTGAGTTTGACGAACTTATGAAGAATGAAAAAGGTGACATGAAGATGGAAACAAATGAAGATGATCCTGTAGTTGTGAGAGACAAATGAAGATGGAGCCAAATGAAGACGAACTCATTTTGCTTGAATTGTTTTTAAGCTTGAAGTTGTAATTTACGTTTTAGAGTTTGAAGTTGTGATTTATTTGATTATGTTTGAAGTTATCGTATGTAACGACAATGGTTATTTTTAACTTTTAATTTAGTGCAAAGGAACAAATTCCGAACATGCATAATGTTGGCCTGTAAAACCGTAAAAAATTTCTGCAGAAAACTTGATTTTGGACTGTACACTCCAAACCTGTAATTTTAGTGACCATTTCGGTTCGCAGGATCCAAACCTGTGATTTTCGTGACCATTTCGGTTCGCAGGATCCAAACCTGTGATTTTCGTGACCATTTCAGTTTGCAGAATCCGAACATAATTGGTTTTATGCAAAAATTACTTCTTTTATTTCCTTAAGTAATATCCCAAGTGTACTTGTTAACATTTTTCTTACTTTAATACTGAATCCAGTACCATCTTCCAAGGTCAAAGGTCCTAGAAGCTGTGTTAATTTATGGACCAAAATGAAAACGGGTTGAAATTACAAGGATTAATAAGGCATTTTAGTCAACTTTTAACCAACTAACAAAGCAATAATCAGGATTATCTCATCACCTTGCCATCCAGCAAAAGAAATCAACAAACAAAAGTAAATATCAGAGTTAAACCCTCATTCACAAAAAAAAAAAAAAAATTAAAATCCTCATTTTGTTACATTAACAAATAAACCTTAGTATATCACCTATCATGTGTATGTGAATGGAGTCATCCTTGGTGTTGTCTTAGAACACCAATTTAAAAACTACTTGGTAAAGAATGGCCCCTCAGGGATTACAGTGCCAGTAGAAAACCAGATGATACTGTCTGTCAAATCAAATTTACTCGCCAACCTCCAAGAAGGGTAATCCCCTAGCAACCCAAAAAAAAAATTAAGGAAAAAAGAAGATCAATACCAATTCCAACTTTTTGACTATTGGCAAAGTCAGAACAAGAGAAGCGGACTATAAAATAGGCAAAAAAGAAAGTACACATAGTCCTATTTCAAAATTTACTCGAGACTCTATTTATATAGCAATAAAACAGTGCCATGCTAAAACTTACCAGCCTCCATGTCTTGAGAAGTAGTCATTATCAAGTGATATTGCAAGAGCTACCGTAACGGCTCTCTCCGCGAGGGTAAGTGGGCGACTGACACCAAGGTCTTGAATCTGCAGAAAGAGCAACCTATCAATTAGTTACGGAAATTTGCAGAGTTGTTTTCTTCTTCTAAAATATAAGGGATTCTGACCGCATTAGCAAGGCCAATCTTGGAGCCGGGGTCAGAACTTCCAAATCGAATCACATACTGACCAGCATCAGTTAGAATCTGCACATTCAGGAAAATTATGTATATCATTACGCAAGTTTGAACTTCAATACACAAGATAAAAAGTCTGAAAAATTGAACATGAAATCTTTCTGTTCAGTTAAATGACTCGGCAACAACTGTTAGACTAGTACAGTGATAGGACTAAGGCATATAGCAGGGCATATAGCAATTGAGGGGTGGTCTTTAACTATTAACTTGAAAGCCAGGGCATATAGCAGAACTTATTTTAAGTAAAATCTGAACTAACCCTTTAATGTTTTGAAATTCCCTTTATATGGGGTAAACCCTGCCTCAAAACAAGTCCTAACTCCTGGATGCTATACCTAATCAGAGTTGTTTATGTGTGTACTTGAGATTAGAGTTTGTAAAATTGATTTTCAATGAACTTAATTTTGCAAATTGATTTTACTCAAAAGTGTGTTTGAGTATATTAAATATTAATTATGTTTGAAAAGTATTTTAACATTATGAATATTGTTTGGATAGTATTGATAAAAATCACTTTAAGATGTAAAATATTAAATTATGCAGAAATTTTTGCCCAAGTATATCAAATGGAATTTTTCTTCACAACAAAAGTAACATTTTGTAGCTGTTGTGTTTGGATAACAAAACATGGTTTTAATGCAAAAACAATGTTGAACAAATTTGCCAAACATGCGCAACCCAATCCATATTTACATTTTCAAACAAGATTCCAGATACTACCATCACTCATCCAATGAATGGCTACCCTGTTTCTCTTTTTATCCCCCATATCATAAGAGCAATGGTACATATCTTTCTGAAATAATATAAACCAAGCCTTGAATCCTAATAAGAACAATTTATTAGATCAATCCCCCAGGAGACATTTAAGTAGTAATATCCGTTTATCCTGACACACTGTTAATTACGAGTTAATTTAACAATGGAAATCCCGATCATGCAATGCGGATTTTGAAAAGGAAATTTTACTTGTATGTTTATAAAAAAGTGATAATTCCAAAAGAGAATAACAGTAAAGAACAACTGGCAAAAATGTTGAACAAAGATAACAATGGCAAAAAAAAAAAATTATAAAAAGAAAAGTGAATGCAAAATCCAACCTCAAAGCCAAAACCCCTCCAATCACGATCTATTTGAGCAAGCACCTCACCATCAAAATCTTTCAAGGTGAATGTCCAATTCCAAAAGCCAGGATTCTCAACCACCGCAAACTGCTCATTCCTGCAAATCATAGTCTATGAGACTTGCATTTCATGCAGAAGACAAATTTATTTAACCTTTTAAGTAAAAGTAATCCAAATAAAACCAATAAAATAAGGAGCAAATAGAATCATCTATTCAAGAAAACATTTACCGAACAACTATAAGAGTTTTAATGTGGCAAAGATAGTACACTAAAAATAAGATGTTGGTTTGAACACAAATTAACTTTTTCAAAATATAATATTTAGGTCTAAGAGAGAAAAAAGGGCAAGTATAATATTTGCAATTAATGGCTTAAATATGTTATTGATCTGTGTAATATATTCTTTTTTTTTTTCTCGTTATAATCTCTAGAGTTTTTTGGTTTCAAACTGGCTCTTTTCCTTTTCTTTTTTTTTTTTCTCTTTTCATTTATAAATCCTTAGTCTTTACTATTTTGTTTCAGTTCCCATAATATATACTTGCGTTTTCATGCAGCGACTAATTCAACATAAACCAAGTACCATGGAGCTAAAACAGAAATATAAGTATATTAGAGACTAAAGCAAAAGGACTAAAGACCAGTTCAAAATACAAAATAAATAAATAAATAGGGACTCAAATAAAAAGAAAAGAGTAAAAACATATCATATCCGTAATTAATCAAAATAGCCACAACTCAAAACATATTTACTTGATATTACCCGAGGTACAAATCATAGATTCTTTTCCAGAGATGCCACCGCCTGTGAACTACTCCAACTTCCTGAAGAGAGGATTTGACATAATTAACAGCCAAATTTCTCATAAAAAAACTTGATGATGCAACAAAGATGTACAGCATTAACAAAAATGACATACCTTACCATCAATTTCCGCAAAAATTGAGCTTGTTATCCACCAAAAGGGTCTACGGACCTAACAATAGAAAAGCAAATTCTTCACTCAAGCCAAAGGAAAAATTAATTAAAGACAGATGCTTTACTTATGACACTAGTGTGAATCCTAATAAATTTACACATGTAGTAAAAAATAAGTACAAAATATATATTTTTCTCACCCTAAAGAGCTCATTCCCCAAAGCATCAGTAATGAGTGCAACAAAAGGCCTCCTCAGACGAAGCAACTACAGCAAGAAATGATGGAATGGAATGAAATAAAATTAACATTTAAACAAAATTCATAATACAGAAATGAATAGTAGAGAAAAAGGAAAAAAGATCAAATCAATATTTGCAAACCAAGATATATAGCATATGTCATGAACCCATCGTTGAATTCACCACTGAATTACATACATCATCAGGTCTTGGTCATTGCACAAAGTGCCCAAATCTGAACTGCTATTATCCAACCTGTAGATTTCTTTACGTCTTTAGACTAACTGGTTAAGAATCTGTGTTAATAACTGTGTTGTAAAGAGATTTTTTACTTTGGGATATTATATTACGGGCAAATTTCACTCACCCCCCCTTAAGTTTATTCAAATATCATACACACCCCTTCTAAGTTCTGCAAAAACACTTGCCTCCCCTCATTGACACCTTGAAACTCTGGTTAGAGAAAGAAATAAAATAAAAACTCTAAAGTTATTGTTTGTCATCTTCTCTATCTATCCCCCAAAGAAACGGAGTTAGTAATCCCTAGCTCATTTTTCCGGAACCTGATTCATATGTTGTTCCTAAAGCAGTGGAGAGATAAATCTCTATGCATCTGATAGGAACTTGTATCGAGAGTCTTGGTAAGCAATTTATGTCTCAGAACTGGGTTACCTACTCTGTTTCTCAAAACAGAGGAAGTCATAGTGCAATATACACAAACACTTGCAATCTGGACAGAAATTGTATAAAATAAGAAATCAAAGGTAGTGAAGATAAAATTATTGAATACCTGTCTGGCAATGAAGTTGCTCTGTTCACGAATTAACCCTACAGGCTGCATCATGACAAGAAGCAAACAAGGTCAACCATCATCATTACGAACTATGCAAGGAAATCATAAGTAGATGAACAAGAGATGAGGATTATCACTGACCGACTGTGGGTAGCATGCATCTACAATGGCATAACGATTTTCCTAAAATACAATGAAACAAAGTCAAAAAATTAGACATAAAGTCATGAACAAGAGTCAAGCATAATAAAATTTTTAGAAGATACCAGAGCAATGTCCCGCAGCCTCAGCATACAAATTATCCATCATATGTAATAAGAATGATAAATGAACTAGACTATTAAATAAGTTTATTTTGTGACAGATATAACCAAATGAACCAGCCATCAAAAAATAAAGAGGATCACCTGTTCAAATCCCAAAACAAGATTGGCCCACTCAATATCTCTGGTAATTAGCAAGTTGGATCTGGCAAGCAGAGGTGCTACCTTGGCCTAACAAGATCAATAAGGGGAAACAGAACATCTCAATGTTAGATTTCAAACGAACAAAATTATAATTGGGGTCTTCTTGCTCTCTTCTTTTAATAATTTTGAAGAGCATTTTAGTGAAGAAAATATGTCTAAACCCTAAGCTTCAATCGGATCATATTTTCAAGGAAAAACAAAGTAAAAAGATTCTTTCCAAACACTATCCAATTGCAGCCTCCTTTTTAATCGACATGACTGTAAGCATCCAGTCAATCAATTTGGATAAACTTCTAAACAAGAAAATATTGAAGTTCATTTCTTTATCGCAATTTTTCCATAACCTGTCTTGTTTACATTATCCATAACCACTCATAAGCTTATAACGATTTTTCTCAAATCAAGAATCATAAACCTAATTGAACTGAAAAAATACTCCCCACAAGCAATAATTTAATCCAAGACAGTCTTCAATTATACTACAACAATTAAACTCTAATCATAGCCTGATAATAAATTAACACCATAATGCACAGTGATTAACCTAAAAACTACACCTATACCTAAAAACCTGAAATCTTTCATGTTATCAATCATACAGTAAAAGCAAGATTAAGGACACAAATTTCACCTCTTCTGGAGATTCCGATTTTGAAAACTCTGGAAACGATTGGCTTATAGGAGGTTGCTTCATACCCCGTTTAAGTTTGTTTGTAACAGAATCAATTGATGCAGCAGAAAAGCATCTAGGTACAAGATCAACACGATGAAATTTGATCGATTTCTTACTACCTTTAGGGTTTTGCATTTTGGCATCAGAAACCCAAAGTTTGAGGAAAAAATCTCTGTTCAATTGATGATCGAGTTGGGTTCCAAATCGGCGAGATAGAGTAATAGTGTTAGGGTTTTGAAGAATGTTTGAGTGAAAATCAAGAAGCATGTTGATATTGGATTTGGATATGTGGCGGAAAATGTCCTTTAAGCGATTCATCGCGAAAGAAGAAACGGAAATCGCAGTGTAGGTTGTTGAAGAATGAATGAGAAGAAGATGAACATGTGAAATAGTGGATTGCAGTGGATTGGAGTGAGTGGAGGCGGTTATATGATGATCGGCTAGTAGTGGATTGGAGTTCGTTAGAAAAAGGGAAAAATACTATTGGAGTAATTGCTTACAATACAAGAGTTACTCAATTTGTTGGAATTGGAATAAGAATGGACAGTACCACTGCCTCCAAAAATATTTTAAAAATTACTTAATAAAATTTCTATTTTTTCTTTCTTTCTTTTCTTTGACACATTCTCATAATTATTTTTAAAAATTACTACTACTTAATAAAAGGTCTCATATTTATGCTCAGAAACGTACTTGTAAGCACCTGTTTTCAAATAATAACAAACACATTGAATCAATATTGAGATATGCTTGAATCGAAGATGAAGAAGAAAAAGAAGAAGAAGAACAAGTACCCATTTCTCTGTCTGTGAAGTGTAGTAAGGCGCGGCAGACAGCAACAAAAACAAACAGATTTAGGGTTTGCGAATGGAAAGGGTGTTTATATATTGGATCAATGGACTATACATTTGAGCCGCGACGAAGGTAGTTAGAGGCGCGACAACCATTGTGGAAGGAGAAGCTCATGGATTGAACGCAGCGTTGGATTTTATTGCGTCTCTCCCAGTCAATCCGATCACCATAGAGATGGATTCACTTTCAATTGTTGAATCAGTGAAGAAACGAAGATACACGAGAAACTATTGGGGACGAATTGCACGAAGATGTGGAGAATACCTGGACAAAAACCCTCGATCTGTTATCTGCTGGGTGAGGCGCACAGGAAACATAGCTGCTCACTCCTTGGCAAATTGGGCCATCTTGGAGCCCAACAAAACTTGGTGTAACGAAACCCCTATGTGCATCAGGGATATTGTCCAAAAAGACAAACCCCCTTGTAATTTTGAGTCTTGATTAAATGTATTCTGCAATCAAAAAAAAAAAAAAAAAAAATTAAATTAAACAACATTATAGAAAAAGTTGAAATAAAAATAAAATGAACATTGATTTATAGTTTTTTTTTTACGGATCGTTGATTTATAGTTATAGCTTGAATTGGAGGAATTTTTTATGACATGTCAATGCCAAATTAAATAATTATTTAAAAAAGTTGAAAATTAATAAAAACAAATTGAGAATAAACGTGAAATTGACATGTGACGTAAAAAAAAAACTTTACTTTTTATATATACTATAATATATTATACTATACTAATTGATTTCATTTAAATTATTCATTTCTTTATAATCACTAGGGGTAACCCCGTGCGTTGCACGGGTTTGATTAAAATATATAATTAAAATATTTTTATAAATAAAAAATAATAATTGTGATAACTATAATCACGTATATTTAAATAATAGATATTATTTTAAAATATGATTATATTTAATATTAGTATATGGGTAAAAAAAAAAAGTTGTTTAGAAATATTAGATTTTTTATTAATTTATATCGTAGTTTGTTCATATTTTAATGTAATAGATCTCTTATAATATTTCATAAGTTTGAAAGGATGTATCATTTTTTATTTTATTAGTGTAATCATATAAGATTTTAGTTTTCTTTATATGAGTTGCAATTTTATAGTCAAATGTCACTTTATTTTTTTATTTTTGATGTATCCTTTATTTTATTATTTTCAATAAGAGTTGGAGGCATACCTAATTATACTTGTAGACAATATTGCTCATGAGAAATGTTAAAATAAGTTTTGATTATAGAATATGATTCATATATGGTGGCTTTGACTATTTGTTCCACGTGATATCATTTTTTGAAAATTACGTCTCAAACAGCGTATTTGCTTACTACGTTCTATGCAATTTAAGGTTTCAAATAGCTTATCTACTTACTCATCTCTCGTTCTCTTGGAGTTTATTCTCACTTATTCACTTGCTGAAATTTTATTCCAACTTTATTACTCCCAATTTTTTAGTCTATCGTTTGGTTCACATTTTTTTTTGCTTGGTCCTTTTGTTTTTGGTTTGTTTTTCTTTTTCTTGGTGAGGTTTGTGTCTCTTCAAAATTATTGTTAGTTTTTGTCCCTCTTATTTAATATTTTCTTGAACATTTATTTTATTTTTCTTATTATATTATATAAACTTGAATATTTGTTGTTGTCAATATATAACTTTGGACGAAGATTTTATATATTTGAATTTAGGTTTAGTTATTTGGTTAAGGTAAAGAAAGTCTTATAGATGAATTTAAGATTTAACATGTGTCATTTTCTTATTTGCTTAAAAAAATGTCATCTTATTCTTATAAATATTCCACTATTTTATTTTCAGCCGTAACGTAAACATTCTTTTAGAATATGTAATTAATTTATCCAAAAAGTTATATTATTACGTAAATTAAATTAATAATTTTTGAATTATTGGTGAATTTTAGTTGTGTGTAAATATGTTTAAATATATGTGTGATTATATTTTCTAAATATATGTAAATATATTTTAACATCTACGGTTTTAATAATTTCTAAAATTTATTTTGACAAATGAGCATCAACAATTTTTATTTAATAATTTTTGTCTTTTTTTAATTTAATTTAGAAAGTTTTTAGTACAATTCTAAGTGGGAGGAAAAAGTATTTAGCACAATTTCTAAACTAACATGTTTTTAGCACAATTCTTTTCATCGATTCATTTTATGGTTGTAAGAATAAGATGTCATGCGTAGATTAAAATAGGACCATCTATTAAAATTCATATATATTCATATTGAACCACCCAGATTTAGGCAAGTGTTATACGATAAATGCATGAAGATTATATATTTGGACAACCTCTAAGTCAAGTTGAATGAGTATACTTCTTGCATGTATTACAATTATAAGAACCACATGACTTGAGTATCAACTACAAAAAAAAATAAAAATTATTTTAATTTCTACTTTGTTATTGTTTCTATATTTCTCTTGATTGAGATCAAGTAGATTACCTACACATTGTAGACAATATAGTATTTAAAAATGAGACACATATTTATATTTCTAAATTATTTGGATTGTCTTCTTTTAATTGAATGCCTCCAACATCAATATACCCTCGATCTATATAAATTTTAAGGGACTTCAAAATCAATAAATAGAAGTCTCTTTTATCCTCTTCAACTTATTCACATGAAAAAAATTAATTATATTCCCATTAATCAACAATTTTTTATACAAATCTTTTACCTTATATAAAATAATAAATGAAAAAGAAAATAACAAACAAATAAGCTAAAACATTAGACTAATAAAATAATAAATGAATAAAGAAAGTTGTCTAATTACAAACATTATATCAATTAAAAAAATGATGGTTTACAAATTGCCATCAGAGTTAAATACACAACCTCACATGAGGTGTCATTTCATAGGTTTACAAACTTTCATAGGATGCAACATAAGCAAAAATAGAAGTATGTTTTATCCTGTTATCCTCCTTCACATGAAAAAATAGTCATATTCATATTAATCGATTCAACTCAAAGTTTAATTAATCATCGAACAAAACACCGGTTGATATTTAAAAAAATATCCAACCTAAAAAAGAAATATAAAAATGATTAGAGATGTTCTAAACTCAGAGTAATAGAAAAATTCCAATTTACAAACATATTAATAGGCAGCTATCACATATATGTATATCAATTTCTTAATCAATCAAATGTAGACATACCTGATACTCTAAGAGGTTAGACACCATCACCTACCAAGGACAAAAACCAATATACTTATGATGTAACTATATATATGCACACAATAGCTTTTAAATCAATTCAAGACACTATAATGTGTAACTTTAATATATGGAAGGTGAAGAAGCATAATTTTTTCGCATGGAGATGTTAGACAAAGAAACCATAGAGTTTTTGCTATGAGATAGATAAATTTAAATTTTGTTAAAACACAGAAGGTAGACTTCCTGATATGGTGGTGGTGATAATTAGCTTTTGGGTTAACTTTATATAGAGCTTGTGTTTGATAATTAGCTAAATTAACATATTCAATATTAGTGTCTCCAAGAATTCTTTGTTTTCAATTGCATTAATAGGGAATTGTAACATACAATATATATTTTAATAATATATTGCAATGCAATTAAAACAATAACATGATGCACCATTCCACATTTCATTGCTTGCAATTCATTTTGTCTCAATTCAACAATAATAAATTGTGTTAGTTTTTTTTTAATATATTATTATTATTATTTATTATTTATTATTAGAGTAACTCTATTATATGAAAAAATATGAAAAGGTTTTAATAGAGATTGTAAACTTTTCTTATAGAGTGTCACATCATCACAATGCTTCCTTGTGAACAACTCAATCTTCCTTTTAAAGGATTGTTTGATAAATTTATTTGTCATAGTTAAAGAATAAGAGTTAAGGAATACGAAAGAATGGTAGTTTAAAAGTTGGTGTGACAAAGTTAATTTTTTTAAATAATAGTACAATAGTAATTAATTAATAAACAATATAACTAAAGTATTTTTTTTCATAAAATTTATTTATTTATTTTGTCAAACATGGAATTTTTTTGAGGAGTAATTTTTTTATTTGGTTTATTTATTTAAAGTAAAATTTTACAAATTGCAAATCATATTTACGCATGCATGATTTATATTTTATGTTTGGTAGTGTAAAATATGAAAGAGCATATATCTATTCATTGTTCTTTTGTAATTTGATCTTTTTTTTTTTTCCTTTCTTTCATTATTATTGGGAGCCATTATTATTGTAACATATAGATAATTATTTTGGAGGATGAATGGACACACAAAATAAATTGTGGGACAAATTTTAAATAGATATGAGAAGCTCTCTAAAGCATGCCACATCATCACAATGCTTGCTTTTGAGCAACTCAATATTTTCGAAATCATTTTTGGGATAATTTAACCCCTTTTTTGGGTTACACGATTATATATTTGCCTAGTATGGTTCATTAATCATTTTCGAAATTGACACTCAATATACTTACGATGTAACTAAAAAAGGTGTGTTGCGTT